>NC_064641.1:420301540-420605540 GCF_023864345.2 Schistocerca serialis cubense | reverse complement strand
GAACTTTTTTTTTCATTCTGTGAGGTGTCAGTTGAACTGTTCAGCGTGCCCCTCAGATGCTATAGCCGATCCATGGTGTCCTACAGCTCCGCATAAGATTGCGCAAATTTAAGAAAAACAATGTCGCGCAACGCAAATATTTTATCGAAGGAAAAACTCTAGGGTGACAAAATTAAGCATGAAAGTATGGGTATCACACCACATGTGGATACATTAATGAGGGGGCTCATCTGAACGACAAAAGAAAGAAGCAGTCACTGTAACAATTTGGTTTATCAGCATAAAGCAACAAACATATGAATTACGCACTGAGATTAGTATAAAAAGATCTATTTAGTCGACAAAAGGTTATAAGTATGAAATCTAGCTTTGGTACAGGAGGGTAGGCTCGACACACGAACTGTATCGCGGATACGGCAATGACTGCAACTGCAAGAATGGTTTGGGTTTAAAGAACCCAGAAAAACAAGTACGGAAACCAAAAGAATCACCAAAGTGCACAATAGAAGCAACTAACTGGCTCCGAACGTTAAAACTTTGCAGATGAGCCCTTATAAAAGTTAGCCAGCCTCGCGTCCTCCTCGATCTGGTGATTGCGTCGCCAGCTCGTTCTCACCACTCCTGTACGGTGTGATTGTGGAAGACAGTGGCAGTGGCGACCGGGAATACTGAGTCCTGCTCGCCCGTTGTACCCAGTTCTGACACGGAGAAATCCTCCTGTGTGACGCCTCGGCAGCAAGCGTGTTCTCTTACAGCCCCCAGCAGCAAGTCTGCCCTCTTCCGTCGCCTGGCACCCAAGTGTTGTCTGCCGCAACTCGAAGCAAGTCGGCTATTGCTGCCAGTGTAGGAATCTCGCTGGCCAATTGCAGCTGACCTTGCGAGCTCCAACAAATAATAATTTCGTAAATCAGTTGAACACACACCTACTCTCACAGATTTTTCTGTGGTTAACCAATGATGGTTTGGCACGGGGAGGAAGGTAGAAAATCTCCGCAATCCGTGACAGGTTTCTAACTCCAGCCACCTGAAGGGCTTATGCATGGGTAAGAGTGCCTTTTACAGAAATAATTATTGTGACACAATTAGAGTGCCTGGTACTATGATTTTAAACGAGTACTCTTTGATGGCGTGACTGCAGAGAGACAGCCACACTCACGCTTAGCCGTTTCCGCGGCTGCGCCTGTCTTCACATCTTACCTTCTGAAAAGGACTGTTTCCAGTGTCTGACACAATAGAGATTTGTGGCTGATAAGTTGCTCCAAATTACCTGCAGCACTGAGGTGGTACATGGAGGATCCCCCCATCTGCTGCCTGTTCCAGAGGACGCTTTCAGCTCTGAACTCGTTTATGACTCCTCCTGAGTATTTTAGGTAAACTTCACCGTTGCGCGAGCCAGCCCCCCCTCCCAGCCACACACACACACACACACACACACACACACACACACACACACACACACACACACACACACACACACACCGTAATAAAAAAAGGAAGAAAGAGACGTAGTAATTTGATGAGCAATCGTCTGCAGTTATGATGCAGCGTTAAAGAATAGACAACATTGACTTGAGATGTGTATATTACATTATAAAATACCTTGCATGACACTTCGGGGATAAATTTCCATGTAACAATAAGATGTGTGTGTTTCGAAATATTTATTTGTTCGCAGTTAAAACAAATACCGTCTATATATCGATGATGCAACCGAAACTTTGGCGCAGACAATAAAAAATTTAAAATTAACAATGCAGTTGTTAGTACACTGCAGTTTGGTGACGGCCAAATAACTATAAGTTAGAATGAAAATGAGGTACAAGAAGCTGTTTTTACTTTAAGTAAAATAACCAGAGAATACAGACTGCACATCAGTTACGAAGACAAAATAAATGGCATTTGAAGGACACCAGCCTATGCGAGTTAAGATCAAAATTGACAATCACATCATAGAGCTAGTTAAGACACTTAAACTTTTATAGGGCAATATTACATACGGGGGAAATAACGGAATACAAAACAAGTGTTCAACGATTTCTGTGGAACTACATTCAGAACGTTGGGAAAGTAAGTCGACAGAGATTACCTCGCTTGTCTGTGGAAGTGGAAATACTGTGTAGAAGCGTTTTCAATGTTTTCTCTTTCCTAAACTTTTGTCATGTTATCTGTGCGTTTTCTTGGAGTAACGGACGGTGAGATATGCGGTGGGAGACGCACCCTCTGCATCGCGCCAGCACTGTCATCCTCCGAGGACCTCCAGCTGCAGCTTGGCCAGAGCCGCCCGCCCCCTTATCCCCCTTCACTCCCTTCCTGGCTCTCCACGACTTTCTCTCTATTTTACTGTATTTTGCTTAGTCAGGTCACTCAATATTTGCTTCCTGTTTAGAGACACACATGATGAAGGGACCGATGAGCTCGTAGTTTGGTCCCTTTAACATCCAACAAACCAATAAACAAAATTTTTAAGATCCTTGAGAAAGCCACGAATGACGAAATTATTCCTCCTGGTATGAATGATATGAGGTAAGCGAAACTATTCTCAACTGACAGGTATGAATACTAACGAACTGTCAGTTCCATGAGTTATGGTTGTAAAATATTTACACATTATTTACAGAAGAATGGAAAAACTGGTGGAAGCCGACCCTGGGGAAGATCTGTTAGGGCTTTTTGAGAAATCTAGGAAAACATGAGGCAATACTGACCCTATGGCGTATCTTGGACTGAAGAAAGGCAAACCTACGTTCGTGGTATTTATAGATTGAGAGGACGCTTTTGCAAAGTGGACTACACTGTTTCAAATATTGAAGTTAATAGGGATAAATACAGGGAGCGCAAGATTAGTTACGCCTTGTGCAGAAATCGGAACGCAGTAGTAAGAATCGAAGGACGTGGAAGGGAAGCATAGGAAAGAGGGAGTGAGACAGATTTGCAGTTTGTCACCGATATTATTCAATTGGCACATTGAGCAAACTGTGAAAGAAACCATGGAGAACTTCAGAAAGGGAACTGTAATTCAGACAGAAGAAATAAAAACCTTTACGCTTGCTGAAGATATTGTAATTGTCACACTCTACACAGGATCTGTAAGAGCAGTTCAGTGAAATGGATAATGTCTTGAAAAGCCGTTGTAAGACGGACGTCAACAAAAATAAAACACGGCTTATGGAATGTATGGAATCAAAAGATCTGTCAACAGACTGGCGGGGTTCGAACAGCAAGACGGTGGGAGTGTGAACCAGAGTACGGTGTCTAAGAGAGGACGGTGCTACGGGTGTGAAGATAGAAAAACGCAATATATTTCTTACAAATTCTCTAAGTTTTTGTGTTTCAAAAACCACTCAAGTTTATTTTATAAAGACTGCACATAGTGCCCTGGAGTGGTAAAACGACATGTGGAAACAGTATGTTGAAAAGACATTGTGGAGACTCTCCGTTTACTTGCAACGTTTTCGTACATGTTTTCCACTCAGCTATTCATACCTGAGTTTGGTCATCATAGCTTACATTGTTCTTCTTCGTGTGCTATGACACACATTGTGTAACCATCTTTGTCCTGTACAGTATGTAAATGTTAGAATCACTGTGTAATTTCCTCACGTAGTAATAGCCCCCCCCCCCCCCCCAATGAACCATCGGCCTTGGCGTGGGTGGGGAGGCTTTTCAGTAGTTGCAGGGGCAACAGTCTAGATGATTGACTGATCTGGCCTTGTGACACTAACCAAAGCGATCTTGCTGTGCTGGTACTGCGAACGGCTGAAAGCAAGAGGAAACTACAGCCGTAATTTCTCCTGAGGGCAGGCAGCTTTACTGTATGGTTAAATGGTGATGGCGTCCTCTTGGGAAAAATAGAAAAAAAAAATTCCTGAGGTAAAATAGTCCCCCATTCGGATCTCCGGGCGGGGACTACTCAGGATAACGTCGTTATCAGGAGAAAGCAAGCTGGCGTTCTGCGGATCGGAGCGTGGAATCTCAGATCCCTTAATCGGACAGGTAGGTTATAAAATTTAAAAAGGGAAATGGATAGGTTAAAGTTAGATATAGTGGGAATTAGTGAAGTTCGGTGGCAGGAGGAACAAGACTTTTGGTCAGGTGAATACAGGGTTATAAATACAAAATCAAACAGGGGTAATGCAGCAGTAGGTTTAATAATGAAAAAAAAAATAGGAATGCGGGTAAGCTACTACAAACACAGTAGTGAACGCATTATTGTGACCAAGATAGATACGAAGCCCACGCCTACTACAGTAGTACAAATTTATATGCCAACCAGCTCTACAGATGACGGAGAGATTGATGAAATGTATGATGAGATAAAAGATAGTGAAGGGAGACGAAAATTTAATAGTCATGGGTAATTGGAATTCGATAGTAGGAAAAAGAAGAGAGGAAACTAGGTAGGTGAATATGGAATGAGGGTAAGGACTGAAAGAGGAAGCCGCCTGGATGAATTTTGCACAGAGCATAACTTAATCACAGCTGACACTTCGTTCAAGAAACATGAAAGAAGATTGTATACATGGAAGAACCCTGGAGATACTAGAAGGTTTCAGATAATTATATAATGGTAAGACAGAGATTTAGGAACCAGGTTTTAAGCTGTAAGACATTACCAGGGGCAGATGTGGACTCTGACCACAATCTATTGGTTATGAACTGTAGATTAAAACTGAAGAAACTACAAAAAGGTGGGAATTTAAGGAGATGGGACCTGGATAAACTGAAAGAACCAGAGATTGTACAGAGTTTCAGTGAGAGCATAAGGGAACAATTGACAGGAATGGGGGAAAGAAATACAATAGAAGAACAATGGGTAGCTTTGAAGGATGAAGTAGTGAAGGCAGCAGAGGATCAAGTAGGTAAAAGGACGAGGGCTAGTAGAAACCCTTGGGTAACGGAAGAAATATTGAATTTAATTGATGAAAGGAGAAAATATATAAATGCAGTAAATGAAGCAGGCAAAAAGTAATACAAACGTCTCAAAACTGGGATCGACAGGAAGTGCAAAATGGCTAAGCAGGGATGGCTAGTGGACAAATGTGAGGATCTAGAGGCATATATCACTAGGGGTATGATAGATACTGCCTACAGGAAAATTAAAGAGACCTTTGGAGAAAAGAGAACCACTTATATGAATATTAAGAGCTCAGATGGAAACCAAGTCCTAAGCAAAGAAGGGAAAGGAGAAATGTGCAAGGCGTATATAGAGGGTACATACAAGGGCGATATACTTGAGGGCAATATTACGGAAATGGAAGAGGATGTAGATGAAGATGAAATGGGAGATGTGATACTGCGCGAAGAGTTTGACAGAGCACTGACGGATCTAAGTCGAAACAAGGCCCCGGGAATAGACAACATTCCATTAGAACTACTGATAGCCTTGGGAGAGCCAGCCCTGACAAAACTCTACCATCTGGTGAGCAAGATGTATATGACAGATGGAATACCCTCAGACTTCAAGAAGAATATAATAATTCCAATCCCAAAGAAAGCAGGTGGTGATAGATGTGAAAATTACCGAACTATCAGTTTAATAAGTCATGGCTGCAAAAAACTAACACGAATCCATTACAGACGAACGGAAAAACTGCTAAAAGCCGACCTCGGGGAAGATCAGTTTGGATTCCGTAGAAATATTGGAACACCTGAGGCAATACTGACCATACAACTTACCTTAGAAGAAAGATTAAGGAAAGGCAAACCTACGTTTCTGGCATTTGTAGACTTAGAGAAAGCTTATGACAATGTTGACTGGAATACTCTCTCTCAAATTCTGAAGTAGCAGGGGTATAATACAGGGAGCGAAAGGCTATTTACAATTTGTACAAAAACCAGATGGCAGTTACAAGAGGCGAGGGACATGAAAGGGAAGCAGTGGTTGGGAACGGAGTGAGACTGGGTTGTAGCCTCTCCCCGATGATATTACTCAATCTGTATATTGAGGAAGCGGTAAAGGAAACGAAAGAAAAATTCGGAGTCGGAATTAGAATCAATGGAGAATAACTAAAAATTTTGAGGTTCGCTGATGACATTGTAATTCTGTCAGAGACAGCAAAGGACCTGGAAGAGGAGTTCAGCGGAAGGGACAGGGTCCTGAAAAGATGTTATAAGATGAACATCAACAAAAGCAAAATGAGGATAATGGAATGTAGTAGAATTAAATCAATTGAATTAGATTAGGAAATGAGACACTTAAACTAGTAAATGAGTTTTGCTATTTGGGGAGCAAAATAACTAATGTTTGAAATAGACAGGATATAAGATGTAGACTGGCAATGGCAAGGAAAGCGTTTCTGAAGAAGAGAAATTTGTTTACATCGAGTATAGATTTAAGTGTCAGGAATTCGTTTCTGAAAGTATTTGTATGGAGTGTAGCCATGTATGGAAGTGAAATGTGGGCGATAAATAATGTAGACAAGAAGAGAATAGCTTTGGAAATTTGGTGCTACAGAAGAATACTAAATATTAGATGGGTAGATCACATAACTAATGAGGAGGTATTGAGTAGAACTGGGGAGAAGTGAAATTTGTGGCACAACTTGACTAGATGAAGGGATCGGCTGGTAACACATGTTCTGAGGCGTCAAGGGATCACCAATTTAGTATTGGAGGGCAGCGTAGAGGGTAAAAATCGTAGAGGGAGACAAAGAGATGAATACACTAAGCAGATTCAGAAGGATGTAGGTTGCAGTAGTTACTCGGGGATGAAGCAGCTTGCACAGGATCGAGTAGCATGGAGAGCTGCATAAAACCAGTCTCTGGACTGAAGATTACAACACAACACAACAAAACAACAAAGTAATAAACGACAACAGTTTCCTCAAACCCAAAGCAAAACGTGTTTGTTTACTTCATCTAGACAACCTACGTCAATGTGAAGCCCTATTGTGCTCGCTATCCTTAACAAATCAGACTGAGACGCCTTGTAGCAACGGTGGTCAAACGAACACAGTAGTAACGCAGGGTTAAGTGGTACTGAAGGAAATAGATTTTGAAACGTGACAGTCAAAGTCGTAGATGAGTTTCGTTAATGGGACAGCAAAATAACTGATGTCCGAAGTAGGGAAGACAGCGAATAGTGAGAAAAAGCAATTGTGGAATAGAGGAATTTGTTATTTAACATAAACTGGTTACAAAGTCTCTTATGAAGCACAAGAGTTGAATGCAGTGAGAGGGCATTCCATGCATGTAGGTCGCGGCATTTAGGCAGGGAAGAGGAGGGGGATAAACTAACATGGAGAGAGCATCAAACCATTCTTCGGGTTGATGGCCACAACATGGAGACTAACCGGTTGTAGTTCGTCCCGCACATCAGTTATGAATGGCGTGTGCCACACATGCAGAAAGATGATTTGCAAAACTTACATGTAAATGTGGATCAAAAGAGGATGGAAGTATTCGTGCACTCAGAACATAGGGGAAAATTTTAATTATTAGCAGTTGTTTTATTCTCCGAAGGACTAACACAAAAGTTTTGGTCAAAGCTCTGTGTTTACTTTATCTTCAAGTTTATAATTGTTCGGTCGTCATACCACGCACACGCTTCATCAGCTGGCAATAGTGACCACACCTGATATTATGCAATTGAGTACGTAATTCCTTGATTAACAAACATTAGTTGGCAACTTACCAGTTGTGGTCGAAGGTGAGGATGGTAATCGGTTCCTGAGGTTGCAAACTTGGTCCAGGTGGTTTATCTAGCGACTGACTTTGGTTTACACCCTACGCAAATGACAGTGTCTGGTTATCTGCGAGCAATCTTTCGTATATCTGTATTATCGCGATAAATTTCCGCGGCGTAACACTGCCGCCAGTTCGACGCGAGATTTCATCAGAGAAACATCACGGTAACACTACGTCCATCTTAGCGCGTCTCATATTAACCTCTGTGTACGTGTGTTCGCTATATGCATCAAGTGAAGGAATTTGTGCGAGAAATCACTGGAAAGACCAAAAGGCAAGTACAGTACAGTAACTTAATACTACTATCGAAATCTTACCTTGGTATGGCTAATTTTAGTGTTATGGAAAAGATGTTAGCGGCTGCATGCATTGTATTGCATAAATGTTCTGGCATAACACGTAAGCCACCAGGTTCTTACGAGCGACATGTTTTTCCAGATCTTAATTGTTTTGTTAAAAAGCGAAATTTCTATTCCGACTTAATTTTTTAAGTGTTTATTTCAGTTTGTCATCTTACCGGTTAAACAACGTTTTTTAAAATATGCTAGAATCTATGAATTATTACACAAGGTATCTGTGTTCTCAACAAATTTCGTGCCTTGCAAGTACTTACGGACTAACGTGTTTGATTGGAATACAATGGTAAACTCTGCAGGATGAACTACGCACAGCAGTAATTTCTAACTTTTGTTAATGTTTTCAGGATTTTTGCCACTTCGGTAGCTCTAATTAATTATATATTATTGACTGTCTGCTGAAAATTAGGATACCAGTACAGACGAAAGGCTTTTAATTGCCTCTCGTGTTACAGTTGTTTTCTTTTGTCTTGAACATCAGATCATCTAACAGTTTTGGTGCTTTTTCTGTACGATGTATGTTTCAACAGTTTTAATATTACTCACTAATCCCCGAAAACAAAATATATGACGAAAATGGCGAATATATAATCGTAAACTAGAAAAGTTTCTTATTGAAAGTTTTTTACGTTTTGAACTCCCCCGTTCGCACAAACACGTCTGTTTTTTTAAAGGGCGTAATGTTTTCCTATAGTAAATTTCAGTAAAGAGCAGTTGAGCTCAACACTAATCTATGCACCAGTAAACAGTTGCAGTTGATAAGTTGTGCGAATGTCCGTAGAGATGTAACAGAGCTATTGCAAAACCTGATATCAGGTAAGAACAGATTGATAGTTTCACTGTGTTCTTTTGCTGTCACTGGTTGAAACTCCTAAATTAGACGAGGAACAAAGGTACACTTCTTGTAATAATCGTACTTTCATAGTGGAAAAATGTACACATGCGATTCGGTGCGCGTGTAACAGACTACAGGGAAGAGCTTAGTGCTGTGACTCATGTTCCGTCAAAGACTTTCCTTTCTGTTAATTGTTGTGACTTGCACGTCTAACAAAGCTTAATGTATGTGGAAAATACAATATTGAACCAAGTTTCAGAATCCAAGCTCATTAATCCCATAGGCAACGCTGATTAAGGATTGAGATGATCTAAGGAACCTTATGCTACGTGAGTGGTTTACGTTCATTTTAGATAAGTCTCTTCAGAATTTTGTAACTACGTCTAGCTCTCGGCAGTTACTTGTAATCTTAGATGAACAAAACGCATCCACTTGTGTCAGAGGCAACAGCGGCAAGGCAGAGGCGTGGCGAATGACGTCACTGGCTGGGTGCGTTCTGCCCAAGTAAACCGTCGCCGCCCCCCCCCCCCCCCGGCCACCCCCCCCTCTCTCTTTCTCCCACGCCCATCAGGAACATTATTACTATTCTAGCCTCCGCATTCTTTGTATAAAAGTCACTTTCCACTCATATCGATCTTCACTTCTCTGGACTACCGTATCATCGCATCCACAAAACACTGTATCGTTGCACAACATTGAAGTTTTTGTAGTTAGGTTTTATTATTTTATTCATTTACACATTAAGTTCCGTAGGACCAAATTGAGGAGCAGATCTCTCAGGTCATTGAACGTGTCAGTACATGAAATCACGACATAAAAGTAATAACAGATGAAAACAAATGTTTATGAACCCGAAAAAAGTCCATAAGTATACGCAGTCAGCAATACAACAAGCATCAGCTTAATTTTTCAAAGAACTCTTCGACAGAATATAAGGAGTGACCCATGAGGAAATTGTTCAGTTTCGATTTGAAACCGCGTGGATTACTGCTAAGATTTTAGAATTCGAGTGGTAGCTTATTGGAAATGGATGCAACAGTATACTGCACACCTTTCTGCACAAGAGTTAAGGAAGTCCGATCCAAATTCAGGTTCGATTTCTGCCGAGTATTAACCAAGCGAAAGCTGCTTATTCTTGGGAATAAGCTAATATTAATAACAAAATATGACAGTAAGGCGCATATATATATATATAGGCCAATGTCAAAATACCCAGACTCGTGAACAGGGTCGACAAGAGGTTCGTGAACTTACACCATTTAATGCCCAAATCGCCCATTTTTAAGCCAAAAATATCCTTTTATGATGGGAAGAATTACCCCAAAATATAATACCATATGACATAAGCGAATGAAAATAAGCAAAGTAGACTAATTTTCGTGTCGAACGATCACTCACTTCAGATACCGTTCGAATAGTAAAAATGGCAGTATTAAGTCTTTGAACAAGATCCTGAACGTGGGCTTTCCACGATAGCTTACTATCTATCTATCTATCTATCCCATTCTGGGAAATTAAAATGTCAGATTTTGTTGAATTGCGTGTTAAAAACTGTAAAAACTGAGTCTTACTGTGATTTAGCGTTAATTTATTTTCTACAAGCCATGAACTTAGGTCACGTACTGCACTATTTGAAACTGAGCGAATGTTGCACACAATATCCTTTATTACCAAGCTAGTGTCATCAGCAAACACATTTTAGAATTACCCGTAGTACTAGAGGGCACATCATTTATGTACATGAGGAACAGGAGTGGCCCCAACAGTGCTTCCTGGGGCACCCCCACTTGACTGTACCTCAATCAGACCCCCACATCACAGCCATTCTCAACATTGTGACTAATGGCCTTTTGTTGTCTGTTGCTGACGTAAGAGGTGAACCAATTGTGAGGTACTCCCCATATTCCGTAATGGTCCAACTTCTGGAGCAATATTTGTGATCAACACAATCAAATGCCTTAGTTAAATCAAAAAGTATGCCAAGCGTTCGAAACCTTTAGTTTAACCCATCCAGTACGTCACAGAGAAAAGAGAATATAGCATTTTCAATTGTTCAACGATTTCTAAAGCTGAATTGTACATTTGATAACAAATCGTGAGACATAAAATGATCAATTACCTTTACATACATAGCCTTTTCAATAACTTTTGCAAACACTGATGGCATAGAAATCGGTCTAAAATTATCTACATTGTCCCTTTCTCCCTTTTTATGAAGCAGATTTACTGCTGAGTAGTTTAATCTTTCAGGAAACCGACCATTCCTAAAGGAAAAATTACAAATATGGCTAAATACAGGGCTAACAAGAGAAGCACAGTACTTCAATATTCTGCTAGACACTCCATCATAACCATGAGAGTGCTTAGTCTTCAGTGATTTAATTATTGACTCAATCTCCCTCTTGTCTGTATGACAGAGGGCGATTTCAGACATCAATCTCGGAAAGGCATTTGCCAAAAAAATTATTTGATTCCCCGTAGAAACTAAATTTTTGTTTAATTCACCACCAATGCTCAGAAAATGATTGTTAAATACTGTACACGTATCTGATTTATCAGTAACAGAAATATTTTTACTGCGAACTGACTTTGTCGTCGACCTTGTGCTGCTGACCAGATACTTCCTTCACTGCGGACCAAATGGTTTTAGTTTTATCCTGTGAATTAGCTATTCTATTTGCATACCACATACTCTTTGCCGTACTAATAACATTCTTAAGCATCTTAAAATACTGTTTGTTGTGGGCTACTGTAGCTTGATTGTGACTACATCTAACATTTTGATATAATTACCGCTTTGTTTCACAAGATATCCTTATCACATTAGTCAGCCACCCGGGCTGCCTATTACTGCTAGTACCCCGTTTAGAATGTCCTAATGGAAAGCAGCTCTCAAAGAGCATGATAAATGTGTTAAGGGAAGCACTATATTTATCATCTATGTTATCGGCACTATAAACATCCTGCCACTCTTGTTCCTTGACAAATTACAATTAAAAATTACTGCCAGTAAACATTTCGAAAACATTGAGCTGTCCTCATTTGTTTGAAACTGTCACAACAGTAGTAGCAGCATGTGTCTCCGGTTTCCAGATTTGTGGAGGTTTGAAGAAATGAATAAATCGAATAAATGATGGTATTGTGTTAGAAGCAAGTATTACACCTTTGAGTAGGGGTGCGCTTCAGGAGTCCACGGGCATGGTAAATGTTCGGTTTTAGATTGATATAAGAAACACTGCTAGACCGTTTAAAGTGTTTACGTTCGTCTGCGTGATAAATATGCTTTACAATGGGAATATTCAGTCGGCTGAATATGAAGGCTGAAAAACCATTGACAGCGTGAGGAGGAGGAGGAGCTGGGGATGTCGATGTCGTTGAGGGAGGGAGCGGGAGGCGTGATATGGACGGTTGCCGGCCACATCAGTACCCTCGAAAACTTAACAGATAAAAATATTCAATAGCAAAAACAGAATTTTTCACCTTAAAAATAGAATAATGCAACGACACGTTACTTACTTAAAGGCAGCGAAATTTTGTGTTTTCTGAGAAAGGAATAAAAATTGTCTAACTTTCGAAACGTAAATGAACCTCGCTATTAAAACCTTGTCCTGAAGGTAAATAGTGTAACAATTATGGAGGATATTTCACTCTCCAGTTCAATGTTCAGGTGGAAATGTAGCTTTCTGGTGGTAATAGCGGCATTGAGCAAGTGCTCTCTGAAATAAAGATCACATGAACATAGCGTAGTTGTCACAGTTTCTTACAGTCGATTTTTAGTGTGCTGTGTAGTATATGTCCCCGATGCTGCTTTAATGATAAGTCGTTGTAGTAAAATCAGTTTTATTATAGTGGAGCTCGCTATATACACGTATCATCACACGGCCCCATCCCAGTATCGTAACTTTCTGAGGAGGACCAAAATAATAAGACACCGGGAAACAGCTGAAAGTGTGTAAACGCGACTGTGATACAGGTAATTCTTCGAACACGTCGCCGTGTTATGTGCTGTGGTTACAGTAAATAACTCTCTTTGCACCAGTAAATTACCCAGTGCATGTTATTTCTATTTTTTGTATGTTTTATTTATTTATCCTGATCACATGAGGCTCATCATGCCTTGACTTCCTTCTAACCATGCATTCTACATATTTTACTTTATGTTCGCATAACGGCACATGTTTGGTAAAGAGAGTTTAGTGAAGGATACATAGAACACTTGAAAGGAATTGTAACACAGTGGAAAGCAGAAGTAGCTATAGCAAAAGAAAGACAGAGTTCATAGTTGTTCGTGTAAAGTAGAAACAACAAAGGCCCGTTACAATAGATTGGCTCAAATTGGGGTCCTGGTAGACGTGAGGTAGGATGTGGGAAGCAGAGGAATTACATTGACGACATAAGGCTGACTCATATCGACATCAGGAAACCAGTTATTTCTACGTAAGGGAGCGGCTTGGAGAGAGCAGTTAGGCGATACCTGTCTTCGAGCAGCAGCGTTATCATCATCTGTCCTACTGCCCTCAGATACGTTAAAGATAACGGGCACGGCCGCGTCTGAGATAAGGCGGCGAGGCGTCTTTGTTGTTATCCGCAAAGTGGCTCGTATCGTAAGCCCTTTCATGAGGCTGGCTTTCAGACAGTGTGTTTTCGCTTGTGTCTGTGCTCTGTACCGTATGCGGACAGACTCCCAAAGTACCGTGTGTAAAACTTTCTTTCAACGATGGAGGAAAACAGTGAAGACGTGCACATCTTTTTACGCTGTAGCTTGTTGCGCTGCGTTCATGACTGCACGCAAATGTTCAGAATTCGTTTTTCTTCGTATCAAATAGATTTTTTAAAATGATATTTAAGAGGTATGATCTCGCTTAGGATACGATGGCTCTTTCAGTTGAAGCAAATACCGCCGATAATCAGGGTTTCGATTTGACGTCCAACCCGAAGCACGGTTTCAATCTATGTGGAAGTTTTATAATAATATACACTCTTCTGAGGATTGAGAGGATTGGTTTTGGAATGTGTGAGTTGATGTTGTGTGAGCGAAATGCCTAAGCGAGAGGTTCGCAACCGCCTATCCACTGATCATAACGCCACATCAATATCATAGCCCGCTACGAAATTAATGCCCTTGTTCCCTGCCATATATAAATGAAATTAGACCATTTCCACCATATCCGAATGTGTAAATCGAATAATTTTCATAAGCAGACTACAGGAAGTGCATTACCCGTCCCCAACCCCATCTCCTTGTCCAGGCCACTCCTTCAGCCCTCTTTTAGCCTGTTTTAATCGCTTTTAGATTCGGTTTACTTCCTTTCTGCCCCACTCAATTTTCTATTCTAGGCGTCACACTCTATGGAAGTGGGCGCTCTTGACTGTAATGGATCCGGGTGGAACGTTTCCTGTCACTTACAGATCCCTGGAGACGCCCTTTCCTATTTGTTCACCACGCTTTTGTTGCAGACGCCACAAAATATGTCCGTTACGTTTTTAGCCTTTTCGCTTGCACTGATAGGAATCCCCTGTCTAGATCAGGTCACGTTCTGGTGGACGTCTCTACTTCTGGATGCACCACTGTTCGATCGTGTGACTGACCCCCTTGCTGTTTAGTCCTTTAACCTCCTGCTCCCCCCCCCCTCCCCCATATCAACCAACTCACTGTTACATGTGGTTCAGTCTGCCTAATCCTTAAACAACGGATGCGGTCTGTCTGAACAGATTGACATCACAGATCAATTTAGCTGCTTCGATTGCACGTTCACGCTTACTCGGTGTCAAGATTTTCATCGTGGATGTCAACACGATGTCATACGTATTAGAAGACCTGTCATCTCAAAATAGAATCTTTTCTACATGTTCGTGTTCTTTTTTCCCCCCTCCATGTGATCCTAAAAACATCGTGTAGTAGCTTCCTATCTAGTTATTCCCGCCTAGTTATGTCGAAGAGCAGTCGACCAGATGATAGTGATTTGTGTCCAAAATAAAAAGGCAGGGTCAAAAATATTGGACAGTTCTATCCTTAACTATCCAAAATTCCCACGTATTTGTGAAGGACAATTTTTTACTGTGAAAAATGTCTCGATTATGTCCCCCAAACGTTTGAATATTTGGGGAATAGCATAGCCAGATTATTGTTTGAAACTCCTCAAAGTGCCCATCAAGCGAAGCATCGTGATTTCTTGCCTTTAGAGGGTGTCGATAATCCTATGTTTATTTTGAAGGCAGGGTGAATGAAGAGAGAACTGATAAAGTCTCTAGGAAAACGATTATATCAGTCACCAGAAACTGAAATAAATAGCAGTATTAGCTGCTTCATTCATGTTGCCTAACAATCGTTTGGACCCATTCCCAGCCTCCGGTGTATTGTTAACGTGTTGGATCGATATAATAGTCAGAGGTTTGTGGTATATCCTGATCTGATCAGTCACGTGCTTCTGTTTGTATCTATGCATGTTTTGTGTCCTCGAAGGTCACCTCTTCAGCCTTGCATTAGATAGGTAAAACCGCTCAGAACCAGAAGATGATTTGAATAAAGTAGTGATCTCCAAGCATGACTCAGCTGTAGGTGTTATTCTATTATCTTGCTCAGACATTGGGGAGAACCAGTTTCAATGGGCACCACTGTTCGTGTCATTCGATCCATCCAGATCAGTTTATTTCTTCACGTACACCAACAACTGCCAGTAATGAAAGTCACGTTAACTCTTAAAAAATTCTGTAATAGCCATTGACCCTACGGACCTTGTAAGCTGATAAGCGCAAAGGCACGAAGACATACGTGTGTCGAATATTTCTCGTAATTAGGTAATAGTAACGCGTGTGATAGTTCCGCACGTTCTTTGTCGATAACATATTGGATGAAGAGAGCGATGTTAACTTTATCTTCTTCACTTGAACGAAGAGGCCTGTTTTCTCACATTTCCTATTGTGACGTATAAGGGATAGCCCACCAGCCGACCCGTCAATTGTTGGGAAGATCTGCAAGGTACACAGACTCGTGTAGATGATTTTAGCAAACTTGAAACTTTGCATTTGCTAGTAAAGCACTAGTGTTCTTTTAAATTGCTGACACGATGTAAACAGATTGTGAAGTGTTCATAGTTATCCGTGGAATATCATTGACTGTAAGATATCTTCTGGTATGCTAGTAAATAAACGCTGCTGGCCTTAAAATGTTGACACAATGAAGATGGAAAGCAAGAAACAAATTGACATGAAGCGTTGTCGTACGTGCTTGGATGTGCAAATAACAAGCATTTCTGCGCTGCCGCACGAAGTAGGTAGAGTACACCATCTACATTGGGTGTGTTTAAGGTAGATTATGTCGTGTGTTCCCCATTCAGAAACCACATTTCTGTAATGGCTCTCTGTGACATGATTCTGTTATGCCTGGTATAACAAGCATAGGCATCTACCAGCGCGTGTCGGAATTCGACAGCAGCAGGATCGTGCACTACCGAGGTGTGGTTTACCGTTCTGTGATGCTGCTGCTGCTGCTGCTGCGCGCGTTGGTCGAGATGCGACGACTGTCCAGTGAATATAGAATGAGCAGGTGCAGGGGGGACATAGTCAACGCCGTATACGATAATAAAGCCACGACGCGCACACTGAGCCACGAAATGGGCTTGTTTTCAGCAAGACAACTATCGACACGGACAGTACAAGGTCTTCCAGGGCAGCACGGACTGCGCGCGCCAACAATGGTGCGCCCAACGACACTATGTCGTCTGTCCAAACGAGTCTCTGTTCTAATACAGCATAACGATGGACGTATCGGTGTTTGGGCATCTCAGAGGATATCCAGTGTTGCCAAACTATATTCGACATCTTCATGCGAGCTCAGACTTGGCGTGATGATATGGTGAGCCGTTGGCTACACGACTTGACCACCTCTGGTTAAAAGGCGGTAATTTGGCAGCAGCCATTGTACTTCTGACGTGTTACTGTCTGTGGCCATGGTATCTTCGAGATTTCGGTGTTACCTTTCAATACGATACAACAAGACCTCACATTACCCTTCTTTTCCTGACCTACCTTCCACTGTTGCACTGGTTAGGACGTCGTCCAGACCTCTCACCCATCGGATGCTGACGTTGTTCCCTTTGTATAAATTAATTTTCCAGATTGCAAGCATCATAAAGCATCGAAAAAGGGGGAAGTGCAACTATCCTTATTGCCTCTGAAATTATTGTAAATGATGCTTGTGTATACTTTAAATGCAGTTGTATTCAATGATTCCAATGGAATGGATGAAAATGAAATTCAAGCGAAATGTCGTCGTTGATTAATGGCGCGCTCAGTGACAAATGACCGTGTATGTAGTTAATGTTCATACAAAAGAAATTAGTTTGTTAGAAGTTAATTGGACTTCGAATAAAGGTGCAGGTTCTACTTTTGAGGAATAATAAAATAACTAACAATAGAGTGCTTAAGGTGCTCGATCGTTGCGTCACCAAACCAAGTCGCTTCAAAGTTTAAATTAAACGGTCATAAATGACAAAATTTTGTAAATGGCTGGAGCAACAGCTGTAAGGCGAAATCTTCATGAAGGAAATAATAACCAGCCAGTCGGTTGCAAAAAGGAAGGTTTATTTAAACCCTTCCACCACGGTTTCAACGTTTACAAAAACATCTTCTTTATAAGGAAAGGAGTGACATCCTAAATAGGTTATCGGTCAATACATGCTAAGCGTACCTCATTAATGACACAAAAGTTACTCAAACTTACTGGGTTACATGCTATAGCCGACGTACATTGAAAATTAGCCGAAAGACGTCAGTAAAATATAAAATTTAACGTCCATAATATAATAAACTTGCACAACATGGTCGTCGCCATCACTGAGTAGTACCCCACCGATGTACAGCTCAGGTTCTAGCGTCGCATACGGGGCGTCTGGGCCAAGGAAAGCTTCCGGCGAGCAGAGTGCGAATTACTGAATGAACGTTACTATGCTGAACATCCTTCAAACGTTAAAAATTAAAATATTGATATTAAAAAAACAGCTCATATCCTTCGTTACGATGATGTCTTTCTTCATGTTTTGATGTTCACAATCTCGAAGATAAGTTGTATTTATCAGTCACACACGTTTTTACCATCTTCCCCTCCCTCCTACCTCTTCCTCCATTCTCCAGGTGTTATGCAGTCTATATTATTTACACTGTCACACAGTTTACATAATTCGATTTTACCACGATATACCTCTCTTGAAGGTAACTTATTCTGGGTTGCCAATTTGTTAATTTTACATAAGTTCATAGCTAAATGTGATACGGTTTTTAAAGTCATCGTTTTAACATGCATGAGCTTTACGTTGGTGATATACCAGTTTTTGCGCAAATTTTTAATACTATGAACGTGAAATTTTATATTTTGCTACGTTTTTCAACTAAGCTTGACGTACCTCCGCTACAACATAGTAAGTTTGAAGAATTTTTGCATCCGTAATGAGTCACTATTGCTTTTATGTATATGTTGTTGTGGTCTACTGGTTTGATGCAGCTCTCCATGCTACTCTACCTTGTGCAAGCCTCTTCATCTGCGAGTAACTGTTGCAACCTACATTCCTCTGAATCTGCTTAGTACATTCGTCTCTTTATCTCTTGGCCTGCCTCTGCGATTTTTACCCCCGAAGCCTCCACTTCCCTCCGGTACTAAAACTGTGATCCATTTATGCCTGTCCTACCAACCGATCCCTACTTTTAGGGACGCTGTACCTTAAAGTTCTTTTCTCCCCAATTCTGTTGAGTACATCCTCATACCGTGGTCAAGGGGCTTGAATAAACCTTCCATTTTACAACTGACTGGCTGTTTATTGTATCTTCTCGAAGGGCAGACATTAATTGCATATTCGAATTAAAACAAAAGAACTGAGAGATTTGTCGTTTTACGAACTGAGAAATAGTGTGAAATATAATGGTACCATTATTAATTGCAAATAACATCCATATCTTGCCGATGCCACAAGAAGAAGAAGAAGAAAATCTAGAATCGCGTCATTCCTCAGATGGAACAAAGATGATATAGCATCAATGGGATACAGATATTTATTTGTCCAAGAATTTGCTTTTCTATGAGAACAACCAAAATCAATAGTTTTTTGTTGTTTACTCAAGGTAACTGCGGATTCTCGCAAACCTTATACAGAAATAGTTACGTGCCAATCCATATGCAGGAATATTGATTGATATTATTATATTCATGTCCCTTAAGGACCATTCAATGAGGCATAAAAGTTCAACCTTGCGTCTTTATCAAAAAATATGTAACATTGCACCTGGTGATGGGCTGGCAAGAAACTCGTTGGCTGCTACTCGCGAGCCACTGCGACTGGTGAACTCTGGACCAGAGCTCAGGCAGCGTGGAATGACGTTCCCGTACCTGTCATTCTCAGTTCGTCTCTGCTCCTAGCCGGATTAGAGTCATAGTTGCTGCAAGTGGTGGTACCTCTTTGTACTAGAGTTCGCATTCTTTATATTCCTAAACCACGTACAAATTTAATCATGCATTGTTAATTGCATCACTTGGCTACACGCTAAGCGTTCCTATTAAGAGTACTCTTCCAAACTGAACAGCATAGAGTCATCTGAACAATATCGATGGTCGTTTCGCCTTATTTCACATTGGCTAGGACGTAGTGCTATTGAGACTAAACATTTTCAGTTGAACCTACAGACTGTGACAGGACTTAGCTAAGCCAGTACTGGAAAATCTTGAGAGAACTGTGCAGTAGAATTAACAAGGGCACAATCTGACAGAGGGCTTCGAAACCATTGTCTGGCCGGCGCATCTCTGCAGAACCTGCTGGTGCTGCGCCAGCGCGCTTTCCCCGCGGAGAGAGCACCAGGTTTTACCCCCCCCCCCCCCCCCCCCCCCAGTGGGTACCACGATTGCTTCGTCACTGCTACTACTGGCGCGAGCAAACAGTGCAAGGGTGTTCTGTAGCGGGCCAACAAAATCACATTCTGCACGGGACTGGATAACTGCTCATTGGGATTCCCTAAATCCGAATATTAAGTTCAGCACATACTGTACTTCAGCTTATTTAACTTCTTGAAAGGCTATAAAGTTTCCTTTGCAAATTCTTCCCTTGCGACTGTACGAGGTGCATTCAAGTTCTAAGGCCTCCGATTTTTTTTTCTAATTAACTACACACCCGAAATCGATGAAACTGGCGTTACTTCTCGACGTAATCGCCCTGCAGACGTACACATTTTTCACAACGCTGACGCCATGATTCCATGGCAGCGGCGAAGGCTTCTTTAGGAGTCTGTTTTGACCACTGGAAATTCGCTGAGGCAATAGCAGCACGGCTGGTGAATGTGCGGCCACGGAGAGTGTCTTTCATTGTTGGAAAAAGCCAAAAGTCACTAGGAGCCAGGTCAGGTGAGTAGGGAGCATGAGGAATCACTTCAAAGTTGTTATCACGAAGAAACTGTTGTGTAACGTTAGCTCGATGTGCGGGTGTGTTGTCTTGGTGAAACAGCACACGCACAGCCCTTCCCGGACGTTTTTGTTGCAGTGCAGGAACGAATTTGTTCTTCAAAACATTTTCGTAGGATGCACCTGTTACCGTAGTGCCCTTTGGAACGCAATGGGTAAGGATTACGCCCTCGCTGTCCCAGAACATGGACACCATCGTTTTTTCAGCACTGGCGGTTACCCGAAATCTTTTTGGTCACGGTGAATCTGTGTGCTTCCATTGATCTGACTGGCGCTTTGTTTCTGGATTGAAAAATGGCATCCACGTCTCATCCATTGTCACAACCGACGAAAAGAAAGTCCCATTCATGCTGTCGTTGCGCGTCAACATTGCTTGGCAACATGCCACACAGGCAGCCATGTGGTCGTCCGTCAGCATTCGTGGCACCCACCTGGCTGACACTTTTCGCATTTTCAGGTCGTCATGTAGGATTGTGTGTGCAGAACCCACAGAAATGCCAACTCTGGAGGCGATTTGTTCAACAGGCATTCGGCGATCCCCCCAAAACAATTCTCTCCACTTTCTCGATCATGCCGTCAGACCGGCTTGTGCGAGCCCGAGGTTGTTTCGGTTTGTCGTCACACGATGTTCTGCCTTCATTAAACTGTCGCACCCACGAACACACTTTAGACACATCCATAACTCCATCACCACATGTCTCCTTCAACTGTCGATGAATTTCAATTGGTTTCACACCACGCAAATTCAGAAAACGAATGATTGCACGCTGTTCAAGTAAGGAAAACGTCGCCATTTTAAGTATTTAAAACAGTTCTCATTCTCGCCGCTGGCGGTAAAATTCCATCTGCCGTACGGTGCTGCCATCTATGGGACGTATTGACAATGAACGCGGCCTCATTTTAAAACAATGCGCATGTTTCTATCTCTTTCCAGTCTGGAGAAAAAAAATCGGAGGCCTTAGAACTTGAATGCACCTCGTATTAAGACGATTCCTTGAGTGTACAAGAATACCGAGAAACGGACTTGGAAGTACTCGTTGGGGTTGCCAGCTGGAATGAAAATAATTAGTAAACGAAGTCCATCAAAGGGGGCCAGAGGATTCGATCTTAAGTGCATGATTTCAGCGTTTGTACAGTAGAAAAAATAAATGCTAAAACGAATACATATGGCTTCCGTACCACGGAAACTGATTACGAAAACATAGGATCTGAAAGTATAACTTCTGATAGAAACAAATAAATACAATAGTGTTATTAAACTAAAAAAGATCGATGAGAGTCCTTGTGCCATAGTGGCAGCGCCTAATTTTTGAGCAGATAACAATAAATACCAGCATGATGCGTAACTTGACACGATCATAGATTTAACACGACATAAAAAGTGACTGCTTTAAACATCTCGATTTCCTTACTTTACCGATCAACGTCATTGTTGTTGATGCAACTGTCTGTTGCGGACCTGTGTTCACCAAAATGTGAGAGGTGCGCCCAAAATGACATGCGTTCTGCACGTCGTCTTCCTCATGTAGTTGCCCCTTTTACGAGGGCAGTTCAATAAGTAATGCAACACATTTTTTTTCTCGGCCAATTTTGGTTGAAAAAACCGGAAATTTCTTGTGGAATATTTTCAAACATTCCCGCTTCGTCTCGTATAGTTTCATTGACTTCCGACAGGTGGCAGCGCTGTACGGAGCTGTTAAAATGGCGTCTGTAACGGATGTGTGTTGCAAACAACGAGCAGTGATCGAGTTTCTTTTGGCGGAAAACCAGGGCATCTCAGATATTCATAGGCGCTTGCAGAATGTCTACGGTGATCTGGCAGTGGACAAAAGCACGGTGAGTCGTTGGGCAAAGCGTGTGTCATCATCGCCGCAAGGTCAAGCAAGACTGTCTGATCTCCCGTGTGCGGGCCGGCCGTGCACAGCTGTGACTCCTGCAATGGCGGAGCGTGCGAACACACTCGTTCGAGATGATCGACGGATCACCATCAAACAACTCAGTGGTCAACTTGACATCTCTGTTGGTAGTGCTGTCACAATTGTTCACCAGTTGGGATATTCAAAGGTTTGTTCCTGCTGGGTCCCTCGTTGTCTAACCGAACACCATAAAGAGCAAAGGAGAACCATCTCTGCGGAATTGCTTGCTCGTCATGTGGCTGAGGGTGACAATTTTTTGTCAAAGATTGTTACAGGCGATGAAACATGGGTTCATCACTTCGAACCTGAAACAAAACGGCAATCAATGGAGTGGCGCCACACCCACTCCCCTACCAAGAAAAAGTTTAAAGCCATACCCTCAGCCGGTAAAGTCATGGTTACAGTCTTCTGGGACGCTGAAGGGGTTATTCTGTTCGATGTCCTTCCCCATGGTCAAACGATCAACTCTGAAGTGTATTGTGCTACTCTTCAGAAATTGAAGAAACGACTTCAGCGTGTTCGTAGGCACAAAAATTTGAACGAACTTCTCCTTCTTCAAGACAACGCAAGACCTCACACAAGTCTTCGCACCCGAGAGGAGCTCACAAAACTTCAGTGGACTGTTCTTCCTCATGCACCCTACAGCCCCGATCTCGCACCGTCGGATTTCCATATGTTTGGCCCAATGAAGGACGCAATCCGTGGGAGGCACTACGCGGATGATGAAGTTATTGATGCAGTACGACGTTGGCTCCGACATCGACCAATGGAATGGTATCGTGCAGGCATACAGGCCCTCATTTCAAGGTGGCGTAAGGCCGTAGCATTGAATGGAGATTACGTTGAAAAATAGTGTTGTGTAGCTAAGAGATTGGGGAATAACCTGGTGTATTTCAATGCTGAATAAAACAACCCCTGTTTCAGAAAAAAATGTGTTGCATTACTTATTGAACTGCCCTCGTAGTTTTCTCTGCGTTGTAGGGCAGGTAAAGGTTTACGAAGGCTTCAATAAGAGACTCGAGAGGGGTGCTGAAGGTTAGAAGTGTACAGGTAAATTTATGGAAATTTGTGGTAAGGTCTTATGGGACCAAACTGCTGAGGTCATCGGTCCCTAAACCTACACACTACTTAACCTAACTTAAAATAACTTACGCTGTGGACAACACACACACCCTTGCCCGAGGGAGGACTCGAAACCGCACGGACCGCGTCAAGGCGCCCATGATCGTGCGGCTACCCCGCGCGGCATACAGGAATTTGGGGGAGGACGGGAGGAGATATCGAAACCAGAAGTAAACACACGCCCTAACGGTCCTTCCACGTTTCGCTGAAGTTTGCCTATAATGGTAAGTTTTCAGCCGGTGTGAGAAACATTGTCCACATCATTCAGCTAGTGCAAGGGTCCTTAAGTTGCGCTTCCATCCCAATGGTACACATTCTCTGTACCCTCCCGCCTAGCGATACTACGAGAGAAGTTTGAATAACATTAGTACTTCCCTTCATGCGTTCATCAGATAACATTCGTTAAGCAGTACCCGTGTTAAGATGACAGCGTTGTTCTCTAAAATATGCTGAGACACGGAACTCACTCGAAGTATTTAACCTTCGATCATACTGCAAATTACTGGCTTAGCTTCTCATTGACTTCGTCGCAGTTAAAGTGAAGAAAAATTGAAACAACTATTTTAAAAAGAAAATTTTTATTAAGTTTTTAAAAAGGCCAAGATTTTATTGGAATGTTGGTTCAAATGGTTCAAATGGCTCTGAGCACTATGCGACTTAACTTCTGAGGTCATCAGTCGCCTAGAACTTAGAACTAATTAAACCTAACGAACCTAAGGACATCACACACATCCATGCCCGAGGCAGGATTCGAACCTGCGACCGTAGCGGTCGCTCGGTTCCAGACTGTAGCGCCTAGAACCGCACGACCCCTCCGTCCGTCTATTGGAATGTTCAAATTTTTTTATCTGCTGCTCGGGAAACATACAGCTTTGGGACAGGGAATATTACTGATTATACACCTTTCTTAGGCCACGATCATACAAATGTCGCCTAGGAAGTGTTATACTGCGCTGTTATCAATGACGTACTACCACACAATATTTCACTGAATTGGCAGCCAGGAAGTGGAGAAAATATTGATTACAATTATTAAAGCACGAAAATACACTTCCAAAGCTAGTTAAAAGAAAGTAGGTTTCGCGGTAATTTGTCATCTAGTCAACGGCGCACATCGTTTATTTGAGAAGGGGTGCTGTTGTTGACTACGAAATTTGGAGGCGGGTGATAGGGTGGGGGTGGGGGTACTTTTCACAAAATAAATGTAATACAGACGTTGTGAATGGTGGTGGTGGTGGTGGTGGTGGTGGTGGTGGTGGTGGTAGTAGTAGTAGTAGCTGTTATTGTTGTACGTGCTTCTCTCCAGGCAGATGTTGCATTGTAGTCACCCAGAACATTAATTCAAAGGTTTGACTTCCTTACGCGGTCAGTATCATTGTCAGGACGTGACATATGATATCAGAGTCGACAACACGGACGTAACTACTTTTAAAGCACTAAAGCACCCGATAAAATGTGTAGTCACGCTGAGAACAAGCAGCGCCTTGCCGTCAGAGAGAATGGAGGGATGAAGATTAAACAAAGAGAGGGAAAATAAAGAACAATAGAAAATAAAATCGACCTCGATATATGTTCATATGCACGCATCATGTTGACGGTCAACACCTGTACCTTGTAACTATTCATTTGAATGCGAGCTAAATGGATTTCGGCCCCTTCAGACAGTGCCAACAGCTCACAGCTATACGGAGATTACTTGACTTGTCCAGAGCACCATCCCAGGAGAAAACTAGCATCTGCTTCGTGAAGGGAAAAGGGCTGCAAATTAAGTGGAAAGTAGCCATCCTACTCGTAGAAACTTCACAGATGCAATCAGTTTGCTGTTTGAGCCCATCCCATGCAACTCGATTTTCAGGAGACAGCGCGTTCCTGACACTAAACACTTTACCTTAAGACTCATTCACTAAGAGCAATGATAAAGGTAGTGTGTGTGTGTGTGTGTGTGTGTGTGTGTGTGTGAAAAAGAGAGAGAGAGAGAGAGAGAGAGAGAGAGAGAGAGAGAGAGAGAGAGATTTTCTATCTGAATGCCAGGAAACGTGCAGCGGCTGGTAGGAATGCAGAAGCGGGCGGCTACCCGCGTGGTGCAGTGCAGACAGGCCGGCCGGCCGCAGTGAGTCACTCAACGCGATAAGTCAGTATCTGCGGCACGGCTGCAGCCCAGCACGTTCAGCAGATAGTTTCGCGCCTGCAACTGTGCTTTGTGTCTAACGTCACACATCCACTACGTGTTCTTGCCAGTTCCTATTGGCCGTTACTGTCCGAATTCGCAATGTAGAGTCGTCATTTTCTACTTCTTCGTCATATTTAGAATTTTTGCCATTAAATGTCCACAACACCACTTGACTTGAGTTGCTTCAGACCTTACAATATACGTATTCTAGAGTCGGTATGCTGGTTTTGTTTTGAGAGATCAATTTCTCTGATTCGTTCAATTACACCACATTCGTTCAACTTAATTTTTCCATATGTTGCATATTCAACCACCGTCTGGTTTCAGATTTTGGTCCCTATTTTCATGTTTTAATCTGTGAACTGTATTACTTTTTTACCATTTAAATTAAATGCAGCACTGCTTGCTTTGGGGGTCGAGCAGCCCCACATTTCTGTAGTCAATACTGAGCGACGCCACCTGGGTAGTGGGTGACTGCGAACGAGTGATTTGGAGTGATGAATGACGCTGTACCCGTGACAATCCGAAGGAAGCTGTTCGGTTTGGCGAATGCTTGTAACGTTACCTGCCAACGTATGGAGTGCCAACAGAGAAGTACGAAGGAGATGGTGGTGTGTTAAGGGGGTGTTTTCTGTGGTTAGAGTGTGATCCCCTTATTGCACGTAAGAAAACGCTAAATGTGGAAGGATATGAAGACATTTTACAGCACTGTGTACAGTAGAGGAACAGTTCGGAGAGGATTGTTCGCATCAACATGACAATGCACCACGCCATCAAAGAAGCATATGTGAGGCAATGGTTTGTAGACAATGTTGTTGCTGTTGTCGTCTTCAGTTCACAGACTGATTTGATGCAGCTCTCCGTGCTACTCTATCCTGTGCAGGCTTCGTCATCTCCCAGTACCTACTGCAACCAACATCCTTCTGAATTTGCTTAGTGTATTCATCTCTTCGTCTCCCTCTGCGATTTTTAGCCTCCACGCTGCCCTCCAATACTAAACTGGTGATCGCTTGATGCCTCCGAACGTGTCCTACCAACCGATCCCTTCTTCTAGTCAAGTTGTGCCACAAATTTCACTTTTCCCCAATTATATTCAATACCTCCTCATTAGTTATGTGATCTACCCATCTAATCTTCAGCTTTCCTCTGTAGTTCGAAAGTTTCTATTCTCTTCTTGTCCAAACTGTTTATGGTCCATGTTTCACTTCCATACATGGCTACACTCCATACAAATGCTTTGAGAATAGACTTCCTGACTATTAAAGCTATACTCGATGTTAACAAATTTCTCTTCTTCAGAAACGCTTTCCTTGCCATCGCCAGTCTACATTTTATATCCTCTCTACTTCGACCATCATCAGTTATTTTGCTTCTCAAATAGCAAAACTCATCTACTACTTTAGGTGTCTCATTTCCTATCCCAATTCCCTCAGCATCACCTGATTTAATTCGACTACATTCCATTATCCTCGTTTTGCTTTTGTTGATGTTCATGTTGTATCCTCCTTTCAGGACACTGTCCATTCCGTTGAACTCCTCTTCCAGGTCCTTTGCTGTCTCTGACAGAATTACAATGTCATTGGCAAAACCTCAGAGTTTATATTTCTTCTCCGTGGATTTTTATTCCTACTCCAAGTTTTTCTTTAGTTTCCATTACTGCTTGCTCAATACAGAGATTGAATAACATCGGGGATAGGCTACAACCAAGTCGCACTCCCTTCCCAGCCACTGCCTCCCTTTCATACCCCTGCCATCAGGTTTCTGTACAAATTACAAATAGCCTTTCAGTACCTGTATTTTACCCCTGCGACCTTCAGAATTTGAAAGAGTATGCCAGTCAACATTGTCAAAAGCTTTCTCTAAGTCTACAAATGCTAGAAACGTAGGTTTGCCTTTCTTTAACCTATTTTTTAAAATAAGTCGTAGGGTCAGTACTGCCTCACGTGTTCCAACATTTCTACGGAATCCAAACTGATCTTCCCCGACGTCGGCTTCTACCAGTTTTTCTATCCGTTTGTAAGGAATTGGTGTTAGTATTTTGCAGCCGTAACTTATTAAACTGATAGTTCGGTAATTTTCGCATCTTTCGACACCTGCTTTCTTTGGGATTGGAATTATTATATTATTCTTGAAGTCTGCGGGTATTTCGCCTGTCGCATAGATCTTGCTCACCAGATGATAGAGTTTTGTCATGGCTGCCTCTGGCAAGGCTATTAGTAGTTCTAATGGAATGTTGTCTTCTTCCGGGACCTTGTTTCGACTTAGGTTGGTTGTATGGGTCGATATATCGCAGATTTGATATTCGAAAAGTTGAGATCGATCCTCGACAACATCCTCTAGTATGTTGCTAAGCTTTGCAATAAGGAAACCACATTATCATATCAAATATTTCTGACGAAAGAATTCGGGAATAATTGCAAACAGAAAAATATCTGTGTAGTTTGTAACCATTGTGGTAGGCTCAGGTGCCATTGTTTCGATCGTGGAAGTATGTGGACTGCATGGCTACCAATTGTCTTCGTTATCTAACGGTATTCGTAACTGTTCCCACAGGCTTAATTTAATTTCATATTCATTACTTCGAAGAGTAAAATATTTGAGCAGAACCTTCCTCATTACGCGCTTTCACGTTACTTTGTTACTTCAGGGTCCCTTCTGACATTTCTACTGTAGCGCATGATCGACACGAAACGTATGTCTTTAGCACTGCACGAAGTGGCGGAAACTGATTCTCCCCGCACCACCCGTCAGCTTTCGAAAGCCCGAGAGCGCCTTCCCCTCTACCAGCAATACAAGGAAGCTGGCTCTGTAAAACGTTTAGAGACTTATCACTTTTAGAATGTTGCAGTAATTTGATATTTTTATTTTTTAGGAACATTGTGGAAAATAAATTTAAATATAAAAGGGTCCTGGTACCTAGCATGTCCCACAGTCAACAAAATTGGGGGATATTGGTTGTTGTGTATTGGTTCAGAAGAACTGAATTTTAATTCCGTATACTTTTGTTTTGCTGCCTCAGTGTGCATGTCTACTGAAGTTATAATGCATGAATTCATGCATGTTTTACAACCTGATAGAGCCTGAGAATACGGGCTTTAGTAATTCCATGATAAGGAAAATAACTCAAGCGTATAGGGTCGGCGGAATTCCGACATTCGTTCTTCCAAGGCATCTTCCGCGAATGAAAAAGTAACATGGTAAAAGTATTTTAACTGTATCTAGAGTGCCGGACCTTAGTCATTCGGTTTTCCTTCGTAATCATCTCCTTGTGGTGTGGCTTTGCTTCTGAATTCGTCACTATCAAACTTCTTTCCTGTCGTTAGACAATATTGTATACACTGTACGATCGGATTCTTTTAAATTGTTTCGAAAAATGTTTTGACGCACACGGTAAGTCGACTGCCGTCCTCTTTCGGCAATCAACAATCATTATCGTACGTGGTGTGTGAATTGGCGTGGAGGATGAGGACATTTCGCTCTTATTCCAACGACTGACATTAAAAATATGGGAAATTTTTTGAAGCAGATGAATTTTAAGGTTTCGAATAAACAAATACGAATATTTCGAAACGTTAGGGTTGGGTGATAGCAGAGAAAGATCTGATGAAGGAAAATGCTGGAACAATAAATAATGCAACTATATGGTCGTTATATTGAGACGAGGAGTGCAACTGCAATGAAAATACTTAGTCTTCTTTTAATTACGACACTTGCGGAAGACTATAGTGATTGCTCTTTGCTGCGATGTCCACTGTCAGAGCCGTAAGGAGTAAGCTAACCAATGTTAGCTGTTACGGCTGTAGGGGTGGCAGTTATCACTGAAAGAAATGTTCTTTTTGATCTCCAGTTTAACCTCACTGTTAAACAGCTCAGAATAACTAGTTTCTGAATTAACAGATTCTTGGTTGTTTATTGCTCGTATTTCAGCAATACACGTGGACACCGAACAAAGATCGAAAAATTCTAAAACTTCTTCGCACTTTCGTGTTATCCGTTCCAAGATATATTCTATAAAAATATCAAACAAAATAGATAAATAAAGGAAAAGTTAGTCTATTACCATTCTCTCCTTTTGTTGAAAAGTAATGAGGGGTTGAAATTACAAAAAAAACACACACGTATTCTCCTACTGATACCAATTTTTTAAATATCTGCTAAAAAATCTTGTGGTATTGGATGATTATAACACTATTTAGGAATTGCAAATAGTCGGTGCTAAAGGGTGGAAACTGTCGTTGGAGGACTCATTTTCGTGTTTATTTCCGAGGGCTACAAGCAGATAAAGGGCACTACGTTGATACAGGCAGCAGATATACTACTTTCTATTTATATTGTAAACTATAAGTGAATTGCTGATTTGTAATTTATTACTGTTGCTATAGCTTCCTTTTTCCTTTAACTTCATAGAAATGACAGAAAAATAATAAACTTTTGTATAAAATTTGTAGCATTCTTTTCGTTTAATTATTTCGAAAGGAAAGCTCGTTTTCTTGTTGAAGATGTACCTCGTAAAGGGAATTGGAATACAATTGATTTTTTCTTGAGGGAGCCAAAATTCTCTTTCAGAAAGTTTAGATGAACCAGTTAGATAGTAGGCAAAGCAATTACGTGACAGTAGTTACAGTGTCAATAATGAATTAATCCGTTGGCCAATATTTATTGTCCAGTCTGTTCATAGATACTTGTGTTCTAATGTGTTGATCCGTAAGTTGTGTCTTTTCATTGATATCTTTCAAAGACGGTGTGAATCGTTCAAAAGCTACGGAATTTCATACCAAACTCGCTTTTAAAATAAAGACTTTATTTAAAAACTAAAAATCTTAGCACTACTAGTACCACAAACTGATACATCGGTTTTATATCTGGTTATTAGTAAAAAATAAAGATACCCGTTATAATCGAGACCAAACAAATACCGAAAAATAGCGGTATCGGTTTTCAGCGGTCGGTTTTTCTCATCCCTGCCCTGGGCTGTAGCACCACCGCCAGCTGACATGCCTAGGAACTGCTGGAACTACTACTGGCTTGCGTATAGTTGAAGTGTTGCTTTATACAGGAAAGAGTGTCAGATTCCAGGTTACGCGATTGTCGTTTTGTTTAAACTCAGCTACAAAGTCAACATTTCACGTGCATTGGCCAGATTCCGCGACATTTGTTCTGTTCCAAATTTGCAGTGTTAAATGGTATGAGATACATCAAGGAAAAGGTGAACCCGGTACTCAAGTTGTTCCAGAACAAAAGTCATGTTTATCGGACTTCGTCCGTGAAGCTAAATATATAAAGGGTAGGAAATATTTAAATGTCAGGTCGCCAGGATACCAGATCAACAGCCTGTATTCGGAAGAAAATACGGTGAGCTTGATGTTAGTAATGAAATGTTCGGTGAAATTATGATCAACGGTGGCGGAACAGTCTGCAGATTACAAAAATGGCGCTGAGCGCTATGGGACTTAACATCTGTGGTCATCAGTCCCCTAGAACTACTCAAACCTAACTAACCTAAGGACGTCACACAACACCCAGTCATCACGAGGCAGAGAAAATCACTGACCCCATGCAGATTACATACACAAAAATCTGAGGATTGTTATTCCCTTACCCTCATTACAGGCTCGGAGACCGAAGTTACCGCGTATGTACCGGCACTGAATATAAATCATTCTTGCAATGAAATCTCTTGAAATGGTTGTTGTATTTTCACTTTCTTGAGTATACGGCGTGGAGCTTCGACACCCTTTGGAAAAAGTCATAATAGCCCCCCTGCCCCCCCCCCCCGCCTCCACATATGTATAATGTGGAGCGATATGAAAAAAATTACTTACATCAACAGCAAACTCCCGTAATTAATCTCCTTGACATTAAAGCTGTAATCGACTTCTTTAAAAAATGTAGCAGGCTACAATCTGGATATGAGAAAAACTAAAGTTGCACTGTGTTCCAGTATCCAACGAATTACCATAAATTTCTTATTTACAATATCTCGAAACTTTTATCAGTTCTCAGTGCTATTTCCTTATTCAAATCTTAAAACGAAAACCCTTTTTCGTCTACATAAGCTCACAGATCTACTTTCATGATTCAATAAAAATATAGAACATTTCATTTTTCTTCAAACCACAGAGACAGGTAATATTTCCATTGATACGCATTAAAAAGCAAAAAACAATTGTCTCTTTTGTAACGGAATATGCTGCCTCATATTTTAAATCTCTGACTCGTTGAAACGTTTACGTAACTCACTCCCAGATTTCACTTTAGTCGACGTCCATGGATTCTCTCTTTCAAATGCTCTTTAGTCAGTAAACGGTTTTTTATGTTGCTGAGCAACAGTCACACAATAATTTTATGCCATTTTCGAGTGACTAAGTTTGTGATAAAGCAAGCATGATGTTCTGCAATATATGTTAATGACATAAACAGTCACTTGGAAATGGCTTAAAAGGCCGAAACATGGGTCGTACTTAAACAAACAACAATACAGCCAAACGGCGGTGTGTTCGTTTACAAATCTCTTTAGTCACACCAGATGGCAAACCCTCTTCTGTCACGGATCGTCTCTTTCTTCCGCGCGTGTTACATACATTGATTTCGTGACGTGAAAAGCGAAAAAACAGAAATAAAATTCTACTCTCTCTGTTCACACGTAGTTTTAAAAAACATTTCACTGAAATTGTATGACGTGTGCGCGCAAAGAAAATTACCTGCATTTCTGAAAGGAAAAAAACACTCAGCTTGCGAACGGAATTAGCTCATCCCACTGGTGGAAATCTACCTTACAAGGTTTCTGGCGCATCGCTGTTTCATTGTGTGTGGGATAGGTAGTATCTGTAGTGGTAGAGCAGCGCAGTCCGTAAGCAGTCCGTAAGCTGACAGCAACCGTGTCTGTCCGCAGTAAGATGACGCAGCGGCCGTCCCCGGAAGCGGCGGTGGCGGCGGCGGCAGCAGCCTCTGCCCCCGACTCGGCGTCTGCGGAGCGCGTGGCGCGCTACAAGGAGGAGCGCCGGCGGCAGCTGGCGGCGGCGCCCACCGCCGGGCCCGGCCCGCCCCCGCAGCGCCGCTTCATCTCGCGCGCCGCCTCCGCCGCCTCCGCGACTGCCGCCTCAGCCTCCGCCTCCTCGGGCGACGCCCAGACGGCCGCCGCGCCTCGAGTTCGCACGACACGCACCTCCCGCCTCCGCTCCGCGGCCACCGCCTCTACCGACTCCAGCCCCAACGCAGGTGAGTGCTGTGGAGTCCCACTTCCCACTGCTAACCGTCACCACGAATGGCCCCGTATTAGCTGCATTTACCCCCCCCTCCCAAAAAAAAGGCCACGAAGAACTACAGTGAGGTACGTACGAAGGCTTCAGGGGCACTGCCGCGTCATCTTATAAAATATTTGCACTGAAGAGGCAAAGAAACTGGTACACCCGCCAGTACGTGACAATTTGAAAGGGGCCTCATTGTGGATCTCCTTTTGGCCGGCTGGTTGAATGTCCGGATTTGTGTGGTATTCGGATGTGACCACGTCTGACCACCGCAAGAGAGGATCCTCGTATTGTGCGCCAAGCACATCGCAACCCCTTCACATCTGTGCCCGCCGTCCAAGAACAAGAAATGAACTCCCTGCAACTTTCTGTGTCACCGAGCACCATTGGTACCAAGCGAGGTGGCTCGGTAGTGAGCGCATTGGACTCGCAGTCGGGAGGACGACGGTTCAAATCCGCGTCCGACCGTTATAATTTACTTTTTCTGTGATTTCCCTAAATCGTTTTGGTCGTGCGGTAGCGTTCTCGCTTCCCACGCCCGGGTTCCCGGGTTCGATTCCCGGCGGGGTCAGGGATTTTCTCTGCCTCGTGATAGCTGGGTGTTGTGTGATGTCCTTAGGTTAGTTAGGTTTAAGTAGTTCTAAGTTCTAGGGGACTGATGACCATAGATGTTAAGTCCCATAGTGCTCAGAGCCATTTGAACCATTTGAACCTAAATCGTTTCAGGCAGATGCCGCAGTGGTTACTTCGAAAGGGCACCGCCTATTTCTTTCCCTATCCTCGGATCAATCTAGCGTTGTGCTCCGACTCTAATGACATCGACATCGACTGACGTTAAACCGCAATCTGCCTTCCTTTTCTATTAATTTTTTTATTCACGAAGTAGCAGTAAGACAAGGAAATGACCGTACCGTGCTCAGGCTGCCGTCGACGTCAGCACCGAAACGGCTTCGTTTGGAGTGGTACCGTGACCGTTAATCACGGACTGCTGACGAATCAAGTCCCAATGTGTTCAGCGATGAATCCCGGTTCTGCACGACCCAGGCGGCTATTGTCAACGAATATGGCGCGACCTAAGAAGAGGTCCCTTTTTTGTAAGGACACAGCGGCGTTATTCTTGGCGATACGGTGTTAAGAAGCCATCGGTTATGGTTCCAGGTCATGGCTGGCAATGATTGAGGGAACTCTGAAGGCACAACGGTACGTCACGGACATTCTGCGTCTTCATGTGTTACCTCTCACGCGACAGTATTGTGCTGCCGTTTCTCAGCAGGAAAACGGTTGTTCGCGTGACACGTGTCTCCATGAACCGTGTGCGAGATGCTAAGGTACTCCAGCGGCCAGCAGGCTGCCCAGATCTGTGCCCGATACAACACCGTCCCAGAGCAAGCATCCAGGGCGAGTTAAACATTTGTGGGCCAGCTTGCCTCAGGAAAGGATACATCGCCCTTATGAGAACATTCCCAACGGAATCAGTGCACGCACCCAGACCATAGAGTGTGCAGTTTCACTTAGAAAAATGGGTCCATAATACTACGTTCTCTTAAATTTGACTCCATATTGTGCTCACTGAAATAACATCACATAACCTCTTAATCCGTGAAGTTTCGCTTTTTTTGCCAGGAAGTGTATTGTTACCACCAAGACGCTGTTTTCTGGGCTACGTTACACACAAAGAGGAACACACAAATCCTTGTCAGGGGCAGGATTCGAACCTGTGACTTCCAGTACAACGTGTTGGTGCATTAGGCCTCTCGGCCACCAGAGGCCGGCGTGCTGGCTAACCAGCACCAGAATACCTGACTGACTTCGTAGATACAGTTCGCGGAAATCTGATTTTTCTTGCCGCCCGTGGGTGCGTAGTCATTTCTTAGCGACAGTTGTATTTTCATTGTGCGTGTGTTTAATCAAAGCGACTGCAAAACGGCTGAGGTTGAACGGCGAGAGTAACTCCTGTGCGCACATAACCTAACTGTTGATTGTGGAGGTTAAAAGATGATAATTAATGTATAAATAGCTTGTTGACTCAGGTTAAATCTTGTTGAAAATTTCTTACCAGCCTAAAGCTTTTAATGAAAAAAACCATACTTTTGAGAGCACCAGTGTCCGAACTTCGTTCGCAATATAAAGAAATACTTTCATAATAACTGAAATTTAACGTCCTTTTCTTTATTCAAACTTTCATGCCGAAATACCGCTGTTTTTTTTTAAACTGCCTCTTCAAAAGTCCTGATTTTATGCGTAATGGATCTCTCGACAGAACATTTCCAGATGTGCAATAACAGTGAACGTGCAGGGGTTACGTAGAGGGGTTGCGCAGTAATATTTAGAATACGAAAAACTTTCCCAATATTTGGCGTGATCCAAGAAATACTGTACCGGCTGGGGACAGTATTCTTATCAGTAACAAACGTGCTTCTTTGAATTAGAGACTATAGGCTTCTTTGTGATCACTGCGTTGTTTATTTAAAAAAAACGAGTTGAAGACAAGAGGAAGAAAAATATTAGCGTATGTTGAAATACACTAATCGTAATTAACATTAGGCGATGTTAAGCAGTTTAATATAGACCGGAACACTTAATAGAGGTTCTCATGAGGTTGCCCACTAAATACAGAGAACGATAGTACATAACTACGAGGGAATATCTTTTATAGCAGTAGTCCTTTAAGAATAAAATTCAAGAAGGAAGCCATACGACGAGGAGGCTAAAAGAAAGCAGTTTGTTTTTTGATCATTGGGGAAACAGTTTCCGGGAATGTATCTATAATATGTTACAGCATAAACACGTAAAAAGTTCTGATAACCATCCCGACTCGCTCAACTTAAAGTACCTCAACAGTTTCTCCTGTGCGAATTTTTGACGTGCTGCATGCCAATTTTTCATCCACATTTTTTCTTCTACTTGCAACGAAGTAAAGGAATTACCACAGCAGCAGCGTCGTGATTGTGCACCGTTTGAACAGGATAAAAAATTGCACATCATTCTACATTTTTATTGAGCGGTTTAGGAAAATGTTCAGTGAGATTGCACATAATTATTGTAAAATAATGTTGTCCCTCTAGGGGCTGCTTTACATCGAGCTGGAGCAACAATATCGTTAGTGTTTACAAAATAATCATCGTGTATGACAACCATGTAACAGTCGTTTTTTTAGTTAGGTTGTTTACTTTTATCTTCATAGTTCATGTATTTTGCGCAACACGGTAGAGTTAGTTTTTCTCCTGTTAAAGAGTAAAATTCAGTATTCACGAATAAGTAAGAGAGAAAGTAGATTATCGTCAACAAACTTTGAAATTCGACTCAGTTATGATCCAATCTCGGTTATATCGGCTAAGCTGTATCTTTGATACTTCTCTATTAGAGTAATGTTTGCACAACGTAAATAAGATTCGCTCATGACATTGCTATCCTCAGTGAAAGTGAAGAATTAAAAGATCTCAGTAACGCTATGGTCTAATGAGTACAGCATATGGACTGAGAGTAAATCGAAGAAAGACGAAAGTAATGAAAAGTAGCTGCAACGAGAACAGCAGGAAACTTAACATCAGGACTGTTGGTCACGAAGTAGATGAAATTAAGGAATTCTGCTACCTACGCAGCAAAATAAATCGTGACTGACGGAGGAAGGAGGACATAAAAAGCAGACTAGCACTGCAAAAAGGGCATATCTGGCCAAGAGTAGTCTACTAGTTTCATACACAGGCCTTGATCTGAGGAAGAAATGTTGGAGCACAGCATTGTATGGTATTTAGATACGGACGGAACAGAAGAGAATAGAAGCATTGAAAATTAGATGGACTGTTAAAGGTAAGGAACGATGAGGTTTTCCGGAGAATAGGGGAGGAAAGAAAAATATGGAGAACACGTACAGCAAGGGACGGGATGATAGGACATCAGGGGAGCCATGTAGCTGCGCGCAGTCCCGATCACGTAAAGTGAAGGAAGCAGTAATGCATGCAAACGCGAAGGAATATTGCATTGTTGTTCGCAATAGTACAGACACTGCAATATCGTACTCAGTAATTGTACGAAATACTGAAAATCAATTTTTTGTTGCCCCTGAACCGTTAGATATGCATTCTGCAAATGAGTTTGGGTACCATGCATTGAGTTCAGAGATAGTCGTTTTCAAATACTGGGTGTACATAAAGTCTGGAAACACTTTAAATTATTTACTGCGCAAGAACCAAACACTGTACAGATATCATACATGTCATTTTAAAGGGAAACCCTGAAAGTTTTTTTCGTGTATACTGCCACAGTGTAGTTCGGTGATCTGCCGATTGTCAGCGCTAGTCCCAAACTGGCGAGTTCAGGTGTGGAGCGAGCTTTCTGCGTGTTGGAGTCCGACAAAAACAAGTGTGCTGCAGCTGTTCAACGGATGTTTAGAACCAAGTACGGTAAGAAGCCACCAACAAGGAAGGCCGTTTACCAATGGCACAACAAATTCGTTAAGACGGGTTTTTTGTGCCTTGTCACGTCCAAAACTCTACGGGTCATTCTTCTTCGCCGAGAGCACTGTCACTGGATATTCCTACCTGGACATTTACAGCAAAGGATGATGCCTCAAATGCAATCGGCCTCTCCATCTTTCAGCAGGATGGGGGCTCCATCTCATTCTCATCGAAAAGTTCGTGGGTACCTGAACACGGAGCTGCCTCATCGATGGCTCGGCCGTGCTACAGAAGGGAACAGCTGCTTCATGAAATGGCCTCCCCGATCACGAGATCTCACTGCGTGTGACTTTTTTCTGTGGGGACACATTAAAGATTTGGTGTATGTACCGCCTTCACCACGTGATGTAGCAGAGCTCCGGGAGAGAATACGGAAAGCTGCCACAGTCGACGATGCCATGCTGGGACGGGTATGGCAAGAATTCGATTACCGTATTGACATCTGCCGGGTCACTCATGGTTCGCATATCGAATGTTTGTAAAAAAGAAAAAAAAACTTCAAGAGTTCCTCTTCAAAATGCAATATGTGTATCATCTGTACAGTGTTTAGTTCATGTGCAATAAATAATTGAAAGTGTTCCCGGACTTTATGTACACCCTGTATACAAGGTGAGTCTTATTAACGTTTAAAAACCCCAGAGGAGACAAATAATTTAGTATAAGACACATGGGGTTGAAAATGTCGGGAAATACACCGAAAATTTGAGAAATGTTGAACATGTGATGTCAGCAGATGATGTACGTCACCGGACGTACAGCGGTTGTACTTGGGCGTGGAGGGATGAATGAGTGGTGCAGTACCTGCATTCGGGCAAACAGTGCAAATTTCGAACACCTTTTGTAAATGTGACCTGTCATAAACGTAGAAGTTAAAGAATTATTGTCTTTGCTGCAACCTTATTTTGCGTGTGCTTTGCTTTGGGCCTTCTTTTTTATGTTTACAGTGATTATTTAGTAAAGAACACGTAGGTCATTTGCTGGTAACCACGGATTTCGGAAGCTTGTACTAACCTACTTGTGACAAAATACGGTAGACTTTTGTTGTACTGTACTTTGCAGTAAACTAGCAGAGACAGAGAGACCGGTAAATAATAAATCTTGCCTCAGTGTAAACACACAGTTGGCTAACGAAATGAAAAAAATTGTGCCTGCTAGACTCCAAGAGTCGAACTCTGAGCTCCACGTGCTAAGGTCTCGCACGTGGGTCCGCAGCCACACCGATGTGAATACTTGACTGGGTAGGGATGATCAGATGCGACTGACCGATAGGTTGAACCACTGCACGTGCGGCGAGGTAACTCTTCTGGTGACGTCACGTGTTCAGCATTTCTCATTCACTTGTGGGGTATTTCCCGACATTTGCGACCCCCAGGTGCCTTACGTTAAATTACCTGTATCAGCGTCATCTACGTCGCTTCTGAGGATTTTACATAAACAATCCGATGAATAGAGCCAGCAACGTCATGCAACTCCATGCTCATGACCCTCTAGTACACGGGAAGTTGTCGTCGTTGAGCGATTGTTGGACGACACGGGATGAATTAGAATTTCTATTTGATGTGATGAATGGCTGCTTTTTGTAAATGTAGAAAAAATTGTGTTAATGCTCATGTGTGTTAAAAAAGATCCTGAACTTTCGAATACAGCATTAGTAGTGTGCTTTTTGACACACTGACATCTAATAAATATCAATGCGTAACGTTGAAAAATGCATATGGAATGGAATGAGCGCGTAAGGTTAGTAGTAGGGAAGGCGAATGATCGACTTCGGTTTATTGGGAGAATTTTATGGAAGTGTGGTTCATCTGTAAAGGAGACTGCGTACAGGACATTAGTGCCATCTGTTGGTGAGCGCTTATTGTTTGGAATCGTAAAGGGCAAACATGGAAGCAATTCAAATGTTCGCTGCTAGACTTATTGCCGGTAGGTTCGATCATCACGGGACTATTGCGGATGTACTCCGTGAACTCAAATGGGAATCCCTGGCGGAAGGCGAGTTGCTTTTTTTTTTTTTTTTTTTTTTTTTCCTCTCTCTCGCGAAACTGATAAAGTTCAAAGAATTGACATTTGCGGGTGACTGTAGCATAATTCTACTGCCAGCATCATATACGTCTCGTTAAGAACCGCAAGGGGAAGACAAGAGAAACTGGGTCTCGTGCGTAGGTATGTACACCGTATGTTTTCCCCTCTGCATTTACGAGTGCAGCAGGAGAGGGAATGACTAGCTGTAGGATAAGGTACCGTCCGTCAGGTACGTAGATGCTGATGGTGAACAGCTGAGAAAGCCGTCGGATGTCCTACGTAGAAGGACTCTGTGAAAAGAGAATGTGATAGTCTGGGAACAAAAGTACCCCGTGTGGAGCCTATCTCTCGGATGCGACGAAACGAACGGCGGGCGGGGACAATAACGGTGGAGCGGCGCCGGCGCCGTTTTACGAGGGCCGGGCGGCGTTAACAGCGCGCCGCTCACACCGCCGCTCGTAACCCGGCACGTGGCGCCGCGCGGGGGCCCGCGCACGTGGCGCCGGCCGAAATAGCCACCTAAATAACTGAGAGCCTCTGCTGGCCTGTCCTAGCCTGCCGGCCTCGTGAAAAGTTTACCCTCTGCCGCGCCGCGCGGGTTGCGGGCAGGGAGGAGCAACCAGGCAGCCGCGGCGCCGCGACAAATGAGGCAATACTTCTGCCTTTAATCCGATTCCTGGACATTCACATCATCTACCACCACCACCACCACCACCACCAGCGTTGTCTTCTAAGGTATTAGATGTCTCGGCATTTTCCGCCTCAGAATTGTTCAGGTCGTCTCTTCCAGGGACGTCCAGCATTTGTCTCTCCTGTTGCGCTACATACGCGGTCCAATCACATTAATGTGACCACTGCCTACGTTCGACGCCAACTTGTAATAGCACCTCACAGACGGCAGATGGCAGCACCAGCAGTGGAGTGTATATAAAGCGTGTCGTGGGGACGCGGAAGACAGTGCAGTTGTCGGAATGCGGAAACGGAGCGATTTATCCGAGATCAAAAGAGCAGGATCATTGGCTTCCGCACCAAGGGTGGAAACATTTCCGGAATGGCTGAGTTCGTAAATGTTCGCGTGCCGCCATAGTTAAAGTATACCGTTCATGGCAAAATGGCGCTATCCAAAACCGACGCCCAGGCAAGTGTGATGCACCACAGACCATCGATGACGGCGTGAACAACGCTGCAGTGATGCGCACGGGAAAATGAATCCAAGGGCTAACAACTGTATCATCGGCGACAAAGGTTGGAGTTTCCACGCCAATATCGCAACTGGACGCCCACTGGCCTTTCCAGATAAATCACGTTTTATGCTCCATCGGACGGATGGCCGATTGCATGTACGCCGTGAAATATCTGAAATCAAACACACTGCAACAATCTAGGGCGCGGTATGGTCTGGGGAATGTTGTCGTGACATTTCCAGGGTGACCTAGTTATTCTGGAAAACACAAGTATGCACATATCCTTGCGAACCATGTCCAGTTTGGTTATTCTCAGCATGGCGGCACCTACTAGCAGGACACGGCTAGCTGTAGACGTCCGTGGTTCGAAGAGCACTGGGAAGTGTTCACTGTACTGCCTGGCCCCCATACTCCCCGGATTTAAACCCAATCGAGAATACCTCTGACCACCTCGATTGGGCTGTTCGCGCCGTGGATCCTGAACCGAGAAACCTAGCGCAGCTGGCCACGGCAGTGGAGTCGCGATGGCTCCACGTCCCTGTCGGTGTCTTCCAGACCCTCACTGACATTCTTCCTGCACGTCTCGCGGTGATCCGCGCCGCAAAAGGTGATTATTCAGGCTTTTGATAAATGGCGAGATTAATGTGACTGGACAGTGTAGTACTGCAGATTTATAATCGGGCCGGTGAAACAGCTTCGGCGACAGTCGACGGCCGTGTTGCCAGTGCTGCTACGCGGTTGTTCGTTGATACGGCCCGTCGGTCGCACGAATACGCGCATCACACTGGATAATTGTCGATCCCTTGCAGTGCTGTACTACTGAAGCTTGAAAAAACGCTAGTGAGCTTGGGGAAGGGTGGGGGGGGGGGGGGCAGGGTCGTAACATACTCTTCGTAATTAAAAGAAAATGTCGAGATAAAATAAAGATCATGCCTCAGTATTTTAATACGTATTTTTATTCATAATGCAGTCTTATCTGCAACTGCAAGAGAGTAGACTCTATAGTCTTCAAAAAGGGTGTAAAGCTCAGGTAATGTATTTTCATTTCATTTTAGATCATTTTTTGCCACTGTCGGGCTCGAGAATGGGGGCCTTACACAGAGAACACGCTTCGTTATGAACTGTACCCGACCATGTGCCTAATACGAACACACTTTTCAAATATTAAAGTTATTAGTTGAAAAATCTAAAATGTCGCTTTGAAATAATAGAAGACATGTCTGATTACTTTGTTTTATTGTCCCCTTATAACGTAACACATTTCCCTAATAATTCTTATGCTCATAGTGTCTCATGCTACGATTAGGTTTGTTTCACATTCGCGCTCAAGAAACCATTGCTGCGTTACATTTCTACATTAATTAAACAGGTGGTCACTGAAAAACGAAAGCCTTTCCATTTACGTTCCTCCACGACAATTACTGATTCACAAAGACACTATTTCAAGCATAAATCTCATAATTACTCCCGGGTGCCTTTCAGCCAAATAACTGAATTTCTCCCGTGAACCGGTGTAATGCTTTCAACTGTTAATTATACTTTCTACCAGTTTCATCATACTGCTTATCCGGAACGCGGCTGTGTGCTACCGCTCCGTGCGTGACCCCTACTGCTGGGGCGTTGATGCCATTAACAGCAACACAATGCTTTCTCAGAGAAAAGGCTCGCTCGGCCTCAGAAGTTCCCGAAGCCAGAGATAAGTAAGAAGTACAGTATCGATACGTTAATCATTGGGGATAGCGGTACTTCTCACAAGGGTGTCGTCATTATCCACATCTCCGATGTCATTGTCACTATCTTCACTGCTGCTGCAATCATCCCCTAATCTTATTATTAACACTTCCACTCTTTGTCCCAGTGCACCTCCTCTTCCAACATTCACCTTGTATGTTTGATAATTGTTACATGCAGCAGTAATAGTAGTAGTAGTAGTAGTAGTAGTAGTAGAAGAAAGAGGAGTAATCGTCATCGTTTCTCCTTATGCAGCGTCATGCTGAGTTGGTACATATATGGTATTTCTCCACTTCTCGCTGTCTCTGACATTCTTCTTCTATAACAAATGTCTGAGGCGTCACGCATTAAAAATTCGACGTCTTTTAATTCGAAACTTATATTTCGGTCTGCAACACACTATTTCGCCTGAGCCCACACGAGTTCTGTTGGACTGCAATGACAGTAAGATGGTGGAAGGCACAAGATTTTATGACCATTTGACCATTTTCTTCAGAAATTTTGTCAGTTTCATAAATATTACGTGAGTCATACGCTTTCAGTATTTCCAGCAGTTCTGACGTTTCCAGTCTAAGCTGTCCTTCAGCCAATCCACTGTGTCACTCTTCCTGCTGCTGCTTGTACTGACTCTTTTTAATTGAACGGAGTGATATGCTACATTACCGAATATTATGGCGCAGTTATTTTCTACGTTTGGAAATCAAGATTGCGCTAACCAGTCTTTAAATTTCGTTGTCTTCATTTCCTCGCGCTAGTCCCTAGATTTCTTTGATGTAAACAACAACAACAACAACAACAACAACAACAAAGCACTTGGAACAAATCTACCAATTATTCCAGAATGTAAAAGTCGGTGCCGATTGACATTTCCAGCTGGAGCTTTCATTGTTCCTCGTGCGGTCTCAGCAGTCCGTGCAGCCGTTCTGGCATGAGCAGCTCCTACGCACATTCGGCCAACCAAACAATTTCGTAAAGTTTGCACTGAGATTCGTTCCGTAAATAATGGTATTGCCAAGTAACGTTACCCTCTCGTTTATGCAGAACACTTCTTCCAGAAAATTTTGTCCATCCATACCGTATCTGCTTTTGTACCTCTGAAGGGCTTGCTTTTACTCCAAAAGGCAAAGTACCATCTCATAGTGAGAGAATCAGCTTTTCCCGCACTTAAAAGTTTCGCAGAATTGCATCCTCAGGAAAAATTATTCATTTGGTCGTTTTAGCAGCATCCACTGTGGTTTCATCTCGAGTAGAAAGAGCAGTAGTTAGTGTCCGTATACCTTCAGCACACTTCTCCCTCGTTATTTTCTCCGAAGGACATCCAAGTTTCAGAGCTGTAGCTCCTCGTCGATGACTTCCGAAAACGGTGTAACAGGCCTTCCGTTATCCCTCTCTTTCTCAAAATACCATCGCACATTGTATACGAGCTGACGGGATTGGCTCTTTCGGGTTGAGGAAAACTGTGTCACATAGGTTTGAAACTGACACTGCAGACCGCATCGCTACCACGAATCGAATCGGTAACTCACGATCAGTACATGACAGACGCTTTGCGGCCACTGTACTACCCGCGACTGTGAGTTGTACGGCAACGCTAACGAACTCCAGCGTCCGGATTGGTGTCATCGCCCCCACTCCACACAGTACGCACCACGTGCGTGAAGTGCCAGGCGCGTTCTCCAGCAGCTTCACTTGTCCTATTATTACACACACGTTGGACATGACTTTTTCGGTTCACTATCTTTTACTTTTTTCAATTACAGTTGTCACTCATTCTATAGTTAGACTATTGGTGATTTACTTTATGGTCCAGTAATGAATAGCCCTCCGCAAGGCAGAGGAACTTCATCTCTGATGACTCGGCTTGTCGTAGTTTATCAGATATTAAAATCCAACATAACCTACCATACAGCAGCAAAGTCTATTACTTTGTAAAATTTAATTAGTGTGCCTTTCTGTACATAATGTTTTAAAGTATGTTGCATGGTTCCACGGAAATGTCTAGATCCGACCAATTTTAGCTCTACATTATCGACATGGAAAATCTGAAATTTCATACTTCCGATATTTTTTATGATACTATCGAATACCTGTTGTCTATACCGATAACATAGGTATCAAAAATAAGTCCATACGTTCTCACATCACTGATAGTGGAGCAAAACAGGACAGCTGAGCAGAAGATAACTACCAATCAGCCTGAAGAACAGAATGTGAATACGTGTGGTAGAACGTAACTAATTCTTGGCCGCGTGCTAGATACAGGAGGTACACAAAATAATGTGAACACCACGCTATATAGTACACCTTGTTGCGAGTTTGCACCTCTACGTATGTGAAAATACTGTGGTACGGCTGCAGTGCACAGCTGAAGTACCAAGTCGTGCAGGTTATCTTTCAGTGTATTTTACATTTTGTTCTGCGACGATTAACACAACCGATCGATGAAATGTGTGATCTCGCAGACTTCGAAAAAGGGCAACTCGTTGGTGCGCGGTCAGCGGGAGCATCTGCGACGAAAACGGCTGAACTGCTTAACGCTTCACGATTGACAGTGTAATGTAATGACAACATATACAAAATGCGGTAACACACCATAGGAGAAGAGGAATGTTGGGCGAAAGGCGAAGTTTACTGACAGAGATCGACGAACATTAGAAAGAATTGTGCCAGGCAACACAAAACTACCGCGGCAAAAGTGACTGAAGAGCTCCACACTCACCTGAGTAATACTGTGGCGACAAAAACAGTACGAGAGGAGATTCACAAGGCTAACATTCATGGAGGAGTTGCAACTGCGAAACCCTTAATAACGGAAGCTAACGCAAATCTGCGAAAGAAGTGGTAATAAGATCATAAAACTCGGAGGCTTGATGACTGGAAGAATGTGAAATGCTCCGATAGATCATCATTTACTTTGTTTCCTACAAACCGACGGCTTTATGTGTAGAGAATACCAAAAGAAGCGTATAATCCGGCCTGCCAGCTTCCTACAGCTAGGCACGGGGGAGTTTCCGTTACGATTTTGGCGACTGTATCATGGCATCTTGCTGGTCCTATCATTACCCTCACTGGCCGGATTACTGCGAGTGAATATCTCGACATGCTTGACTGAAATGCTTACTGTGAATAGCGTATTGCTGCCGAACACTGCCATATTCCAAGATGATAACGCGCTCATTTACACATAGCCAAAAATGTTCAGGCGTGATTTGCGGAGTATAACAGTATCAAACATCATCTTCCCTGCCAGAAAAACCGCCAGACCTTAACATTACTGAACACTTATGGGGAGTTATACAAGAGAGAGTTAGATGCAGATATCAAGCTCCAACATCGTTGAAGTAATTAACGGATGTTTTTGTACAAGAATGCGAGAAAATTGCGCTGGAAACGATTCAGATGCTATACGAATCTATTCCGCGAAGAATTGTAGCTGTTCTCCTTATTAATAAATACATATACATATATGTCCAGTGTTCATATTATTTTGTCCACCCTCTGTAATTTGATGCCACAGAAGATACAGGGGTTGGGAGGCATCCACCATTGTTCAGTAATGATAGGAATCTACTATGAAACCAGAGGTACCGCAGCTTAAAATGAAGCCGAACCTTTGCTGAGAAATAAATTAATAGAGTTGTGCGAAAGGCGTTCAGTGTATTCTAAAGCAAGGTTTGATCTGCTGGGTTTTCAAAAGCCTAGAACGTTTAGTCCTGCATAAAATCCGTTAATGGAACAAAGTTCTCGTCTTTCCAGATATTCGTTGACTATTACGACACCGAAGTCGAAGATGATAAAGACCGATATATTAAAATTTGTCTTTCGAAACCGTTTCGTCAGAGGAGGTCACAACGCTGTTCCCATATCGCATGATTGTGAAATAAATGAGCCCCGAATTGAAAACAGCTCTCAGATCGATCGATAGAGGAAAGGTCAAAGGACCTGATATGGTGCCCAGTAGACTGTACACAGAATACGCTGAGGAGGTCGCTGGAACAACGGGGTGCACTATTCGACTGGAAAAAGAAATCTTTACGAAATGGAGAGAGATGATTAAAAAAAATTGCACGATTCGTTTTAAGTGTGTTCAGTTAGTGCGCCACGAAAACTGTCAGCAAATGAGCTGAGAGGCTTAACGAAAGAGGCTACGTGCATCCCGGAGAGCCTTAAAAGTTTCTGAGAATACACATTCCAAAATGAGTCTAAAAATTTAATACTTGCTCCAGTGGCCATGATGCTAGACTTACACACATTCACGTCCGTACGAGAGCGAAATACTCTTAAGCTTAAGAATAATTCCAGTTCCCAAGCAAGGAGGGCCGGCCGGTGTGGCCGAGCGGTTCTAGGCGCTTCAGTCTGGAACCGCGCGACCGCTACGGTCGCAGGTTCGAATCCTGCCTCGGGCATGGATGTGTGTGCTGTTCTTAGGTTAGTTAGGTTTAAGTAGTTCTAAGTTCTAGGGGACTGAGGACCTCAGATGTTAAGTCCCATAGTGCTCAGAGCCATTTGAACCAAGCAAGTAGGTGCTGACAGGTGTGAATATTTCTGAACTATGAGTTTAGTAAATCGTAGTCACAAACTACTTAAATTATTTAAAGAAGAGCGGATGAAGTGGTACAAGTCGGCTTAGAGGAAGATTAGTTTGGGTCCAGGAGAAATGTAGGAGCATGCAAGGTAATACCGAACCTGCGGATTATCTGAAATTCTGTAGGTAACATGAATAAAATACAAACAGCTAAAGGTTATTTACAACTTGTACAGAAACTAGACTGTAGTTATGAGTCGAAGGATAAGAAAGGGAAGAAGTGGTTGAAAAGGGAGCGAGAGAGGGTTGCAGCCTATCCCCTGCTTTATTCAGCATCTACATTGAGCAAGCAGTGAAGGATATGTTCGGAAAAGGATATGAAGTTAGGGAGAAATAAAAACGAAGTAGTTTGTCCATAGTATTGTATTTTTTTCTAGAGAGAGTAAAAAACTTCGAAGAGCAGTTGAGCGGAATGGACAGGGTCTAAAGAGATTTTATGTTGAGCATCAACAAAAGTAAAACAAGGGTAATGAAATGTAGTCGAATTAAATCAGGTGAGGCTGAAGGAAGTAGATAATGATATGGAACACTAAAAGAAGTATAGGAGTTTTGCTATTTGGACATCAAAATAAGTAATAATGGCCCAAGTAGAGAGGGTGCTGTATAAGATGCAAACCGGCTACAGCAAGAAAAGCTTTCCTGAAACAGGGGTATATATCAACATCTAACATAAATTTAAATATAAACGAAAATGACAAAACTTTGTATGTTCCACAGTATTAATTTACTTTGTAATCCAGTTTTCGGCTCACTATGCCATCATCAGAATTCAACTATCGTCGTTAAGGAATTGATACATTTTTCCCCTCTCAAACATCCTAGAAAGTTTGTAACATCACGGAATTACCCTACAGATACATATAGGCACCGGCGCCTTTAACTTCGACGCTCCGTAGCGCCGTTGGATGTTTCCCCACATGGATTCGTATGTAAACTCGATCTGCTAAGTCCCTTCTACAACCTCTTTAAGTGTGTAACATGAATTGTGGAACACCCTATATAATGATTTAAATTAGATCAACAATCCCAACAAAATAAAATCGGTATTTGACAAGAATACTAAAGAACAGCTTGAAGTAGTACTACGTATAGAGAAGTTAATACAGTAACAAAGTTAGATGGGATCGACAGTTGCAACAGTAGAATATATGGAGTACAGACGCAGTCACAATAAAATAAATAATATAGAAAAATTGAGGAATAGAAAGGAACAGACAGAGCGGTAAGAATTGAAGGTTTGGGTGGAGTTTGGAATTGAGGAAGTATAGAGCTGTGTTTGGTCACTTAATATTAAATCAGCACTTTTGGCCAGATGTTTGTTGATTTCCAGTGCTTTCAAAAGGTTCAGTTTGTGTCCTTCGTTTGCTAAGTGGAGGACATGGGACTGTGGCTGGTAGTTGTGGCTCTCTCTCAGTACATTCTCAGCAAATGTGGAGTCATAGTCCTGCAACCTCCGGCTGTATCCATATTCAATTGTCATAGTTGCCATGTTTCATCGTTATCGACCAATACACGAGGGCGTGATGAAAATTAATTTCTCCGAAATTTTCATGTGGAAACTCTTAAAGCTTTCTAAATAAAATAAACGTCACTAACATTCTCCATCTTCATTACTCAAGTCCTCGTATTTGGAGCCTCTGCCGCTAGGGGACTGCGAATGGTTGCGTGTAAGTGGTGATGTGTAGCGTAATTACGTCGTTGCGTGAGAAAAACAGTGCTGCCATCGAGTTTCAAATAGGAAGAGTTCGACTTTCCTTCAGCATGACAGTGCCACATCACACTAAGGCGCCGCGGCATCTTCAACAGTCCGACGCCTTGGGTTCACTGTCATCGATCACCGCCATAATACCGAGTTGGTCCCATCCGATTTTCATCTTTCCAGGTCTTCATTGCGATTATGATGAAGTGGTGCAGGCAGATGTGAGGTTCTGATTCTATCAACGACATTCTATAGTGACGGGTTTCACCAAACTGGTGGTCTCTCGTTGGGAGAATGTGTTCGTCGCCAGACTGAGTTTATTGAGATCTAAATATGTAGGCATGAAGAACAAAGATGTAGCATGTTAGTAACGTTTGTTTTGTTTAAAAAGCTTTACTAGTTTCCACATACAAAATTCGGAGGAGTTACTTTTCAGCACGTCCTCGTGGTATTAGCCGCGGATACGAATTCAGCCTCTATGTGCTGGTCTTTTATAGAAGAAATGTATCTTCCTTATTAATAGACTGTAATGCACACCATTTAATCTGGTGCAAAAGTCTACAAGCAAGAGCTCTTTGCAGATGGCGTTCCGTTATCTGGTATGTTCCTCGTGATGGGGAAGCAGAAACGACCGCTAGTACTACTGATTCTTCTACGCCCGAACACAAAAAGAGATTTCTGTGTGCAGCCATCGAGAGTACTCATCAATACTTTCAGGATCTTAATTAAAACCTGTGTCCAGAGGTAGTGGTAGTTACTTTTTCTTTCACAGAGGAGTAACCGTGACCTCTCGGCTTTGTTCGTCAGATCAAAAAGGACAAAGTAAGGGTCTACAGATACTGTAACGAACTAGAGCACGTGTATAACTACCCGATGGAAGAATAGTATTTACGAAATGGCCACAAAGAGACTAACGGTGTAAACTGCACACTCTTGGACTGAGAGTTACATTAATAAGTATGCATTTTCCCTGTTGTTGTTGAGATCTGTTTCTCCAACACATTGGCAGAGTATCATTCGAAAGCCTTACCTTAATTGCGTCTCTTTGTTAGTAATTGCTGCGAAAACTTCGAGGCCCAGAAAGCGTATTGAAGTTTTACTTATTGTAATCCGCCTTAACTGCAATGTAATTAACGTAGTCAGCGATTTTAACCAGTTACAGAATTTGCCCGTATTTTGGTGGCATCGCCATCCTCCAATACGAGAGAATTAGGCTGTGTGCCAGCACCGGATGAGGCAGTCTCTCATTGTTCCATACTCATCTGTAACGACAGACCTATACGAAACACACAAGCACCTCCGTGATCTCCTGGCTGGCTACGTTGGCTACTGGTGTGGATGTTTTATTTCCCGCATTGTGACCAACAGTAAAGACTACGGGACTGATATTGAAGTTTGATTGTAACTGTATCTACATCTACACTCCACAAGCCACCTTGATGTGTGCGGCGGACGATATTTTGAGTATCACTGTCAGTCGCGAGTAGGTCGCTGCAAGAAAGAGTGCCAGTAAGCCTCTGTGTGGGCTCGAAACGCAACAATTTTTTGTTCATAGTCTTTCAGTGAGATATACGTAGGAGAAAGCAATATACAATGATGGAAAAAAATCGCAATACCAAGAAAGAGTTGTGCTACATAAACGCGTGTTTCTACATATGAAATATGGTGTCTGCTCGAATTTCGCGCAAGTCCCGCAAGAGTGATGCTAGTAGGATGCAAATAAAATTGGATTTAAATACACTCTGTAACGGTCGTGAACGTTAGTTACATATGAGACTGGACGCGGTGAGTTTATGTTAGTCAAGAATGCCGTTAATGCGAGGAGGACGCCATTTTCAATACATCACTGAGTTTGAAGGCAGTCGTGTAACAGGGCTACGAGAAACTGGATGTTCCTTCTGCGATATTAAAGAAAGACTTTGCATAAATGTAACAACTGTACATGACTGCTCGCAGCGGTGGACACTAGGATATATGGTCGCAAGAAGACCGGGCTTCGGACGGTCACGTGGCACTACCAAGAGGGAAGACCATCGCGTTCGACGTATGTCTCTGGCGCATCGCATTGCATCTGCAGCAGCAATTTGAGCAGTAGTTGGCACCACAGTGACATAACAAACTGTTACAAATCGGTTACTTAAAGAACAGTACCTAGACAGAGAACATGTAGCGTGCACTCCACTGACCCCTAACAGCCGCCATTTTCGACTTCAATGGTGTCAGGAGAGCGCTTATTGGAGAGCCGGGTGGAGGTCTGTTCTGTTTTCCCATGAAAGAAGGTTCCGCCTCACACCCAAACCTCCAGATCTCAGACACTCAGATCGGTACCAGTCGTTGTATGTCGATAGAGTATCAGCTAAAACAACGATTTAGTTCGTGCTGTGTGCTGTCGTCCAGTAGGACATAAACTGTAATCGAAAGTAACACTAGAACTATGGAGCACAGGAAAGGCGTATCTGTGAGCGAGTTTTGTAGATCTCGCGTGGGTGAATTAGTAGAGCGTGAGATCTTCATACCAAAGGTCCCGCGTTCAAGCCCCACCGATGATAATTTGTTTTAATTGTTTACGCGTGAGAGTGTTACATGGGAGAACAATTTCCTGGCATGTAAAAGTACTTTTGGAGTATGTAGCAATGTTCTTTCGGCAGTCTGCTTTCGCTTGCTAGTTGAAAGTAGCAAACCTACAGAGTACATTCGTATATGTAGGTATGATGTTCTGTCGGGCATTTTCGACAGAGCAGACGCCGCTTGTGGTGAAGCAGCTAGTGCGTTTGTGGTTGCACAGAATAAACATAAACAATCGAACAGTGGAATAAAGACACAATTTTATCACACGTGCGGAAGTATCAACAGTCCTGTATAACGCTTTCACCCATAATACAGTCAAAAAAATTGTCACAATTGGGGTATGAACCGAGGACCCTTAGAACAACAATCTAACGCTCTACCAACTTCCCCAAGGAAGTTACAGTTACGCTTATCCTGTGCTCCGTAGCTCTGGCGTTACTTTTAATTAAAAGTTTACGCCAGTTCTGCTGGACGACAGCTCGTAGTACGGACTGAGTCGGAGTTTTGGTTTATACTCTATCGGCACACAACTTTTGGTACCGATCTGAGTGTCCGACATCTGGGGGTTTGGGTGTCAGTGACAGTGGGGGCCATGTGCTGATTAGCAGGCGGCCAGCTGAGGGCCTTTAACCTGTATGCTTGCTAGACACACTGTATCTACACCCGGAGTTATTTTTGGAGATTTCATATGACAGCAGGCGTACTCTCGCGGTTATCTCATCCTTCCTGACTGCAAATTTGTACGTCACTCTGGTAATTCGACCTCTTACGTTGCCATTCATGAACAGCATTCTAGGGTTTTTTTGCAACAGGATAACGCTCGCCCACATGCTGTTGTAACCCAACATTGTAACCCAACATGCTCCACAGTGTGTTGACATCATGTCTTGGCTTCCTCGATCACAAGATCTGTCTCAAATCGAGCACATCGGACGACAACTCCATCATCATCATCCACAAATAGCATTCACCGTCCCTGTATTGACCGACCAAGTGCAACAGGTAGGGAATTCCGTCCCACAAACTGTTATCTGGCACATGTGCAACACAATACATGAACGTTTGCATGTTTGTATTCAACATTCAGGCGGTTACACATTTTCAATCGCTTATCTCGTACTTACATTAATATGTGATCTTGCAGTGTGAATCATTTATGTATTTTACGTAGACAAATGTATTTCCGAAATTTCATTACTCTAAATTTCTTATTTTTTGTGTTGCCATTTTTCTCCATCAGTGTATTTGTTGACTCTACCGGGAATGTACACTCTCGGAATTTTAACAGTAGAACACACCGTGATGCAGAACGCCTCTCTTGCAGCGTCTGCCAGTGGAGTTGGTTGAGCATCTACGTGACGCTTTCGCTCTTTCTAAAGGAAACCGTAACGAAACGTGCTGCTCTGCTTTGGCTCTTATGTATTTCCTCTATCGGTCCAATCTGGTACGGATCCCATACCGACGACTAATATTCCAGTATCGACCGAGGTAGTATTTTGTACTCCCTTGTTGACGGACTACACTTCTGTGGATTCTTCCAGTGAATCTGTCTGGCATCTGCCTCAACCACGATTAATTTTAAGTGGTCGTTCCACTTCATATCGCTCCGTGCGCATATTCCTCGATGTTTTATGGGAGTTACTGCTTCCACTTCTTCTGCAATCGTGTAATTATTCGCTCAAGGGTCTTACGCTACATTTGTTTATGTTGAGGGTCAGTTGCCACTCTTCACCAAACGGCGATACTCTGCAGGTCTTCTTGCATTTTGCTACAGTTGTAGCGTCAGTCTCTCCATACAGGAGCATGTTCCGCGAAAAGCATCGTGGAACTTCCAATTTTATCTACTAGGTCATTTATATATATTGCAAAAAATATGAGCCGTATATAACTTCCTTGGGGAACGCTGAAATTACTTTTATGTCTGAAGACTTCATTCCGTTGAGAACCACGTACTGTGTCCCGTTTGACAGAAATTCTTCATCCAGTCGCACGGTGGTCTGATATTCCGCAGGCTCGTGTTTTATTAGGCGACTGTGGGGAACTGCATCTGCTGCCTCACTGACGTCAAGAAACACAGCACCTAGCACACTGGACTCGCATTCGGGAGGACGACAGTTCAATCCCGCTTCCGGCCATCCTGATTTAGGTTTTCCGTGATTTTCCTAAATCGCTCCAGGCAAACAGGCAAAGGCCGGGATGATTCCTTTGAAAGGGCACGGCCGGCTTCCTTCCTTGTCCTTTCCTAATCCGATGAGACAGATGACACCGCTGTCTGGTCTCCTCCCCCAAACAATCCAATCCAAACGTAGCACCTTTCTGGGCGCCGGTGTCTAGTGCCTTCTGGATCTCGTATGTGTTACGGTACATTTAGTTCTTATCCATCACTGGAGCTCATTATTAAACGTCGTTCAGTTCTCAGTGACGAGGTATGGAGGATTGTCAAGTAATTCCAACTTGGCGTGACGGAGGTAATATTGCAGACATGTAGTTGTCTGCTAGAATCTGAGTTGGTGGTCTCATGTACATATTTAGTGCGATAATGTTCCGTTGTGTAAAGTCTGTCATTGTGGAAAGTGGTGGAAATCAATAGATGGTTAATGCTAAAATGTGAAATAGGTTGTTGCGTACAAAATGCAGGAAAATGACGATAGCTCATAGTAGAGAAGACATAGACTATGCATTCAGTTGTCTTTGCGGATGAAGACGTAATAGCCATCTGGTGCCGAAGTGTGTTCTGTCACGTGTGTTTTGCTAGAAATTACGGCAGCGAAAATTCCTGTCGCTAACAGGTGTGTGTAATGCTGTAAAATAAACTACCAATCAGTGAAATATGCTGAACTCCCACGCAATGCATATATTTCACATATTAGCGCAACTGAAAATAAATATTAAATGATTTTTGTTTTCTCGTTCATTGGGACGTGTGTGTCGGATGGAGGAGAAATGGTATGGGTCTGTTGTGTGTGGAGTGAAATATATATTAAGATATTTTATTACATGTTATATGCTTAGTTAAATTAAAAAACTGGACAGTAAATGCAAGAAATCAAAATAGTTTACATAGATGACAGTGCTTCCTAGCGCCTATATATGGAACTTCAATCAGCATGTGGTGCAACTTCAATCAGCATGTGGTGCACTATAGGTGCAGCAAAATACCTGTTCAGTAAGGTGGACTGAAAAATTTCAAATTATTTTTTAAAAATCGTAATACTGCGGAAAAGATGCAATTACAGAGACGAAAAAAAGCAAGAAAGCTCATTCATTCGCATCTATACGTCACCCGTGTGCTCTTAAAGCTTGCAGTATTTTGCAAAAGTTAAAATTTTTACTATTGTGTTTAAACTCGACATCGTCCAAATGTAACAGCTCAAATGTTATGTACTCGTATTACAACCGAAGATATTGTTTAAACATTATTCTAATTTGTTAGTGTCGCTAGTTAGCGCATTTCCTTCAAAGCTCACGAAAAGTGAAAAGCAATTAATTTAAAAAGATAGATCACAGTTAAAGGATAAAACTATAAATACATTTGTTTTTTCTCGTTTATTTCACTGGTATAATTTCAAATATTTAAGAACAAATACCTGTCTTACGATGGTTTTCCTAGATAACAGCATAGTTTATCACAACGTCACAAAATGAAACAAACTGTAACATGTTGATAGCAAAAGATAATTTGAAATGATAAGTAGAAGAGCCATTACAACACGAGTAATACAAGATGAACAAGTGTCGACTGACAGAACAATAGCGTGGAGGAAAGGTGGGGGCCTCCGACTTTCTTGAAATTATCCAGTGATCACGTATGCGAAGTTCGGCTTAAGATTTTCTCAGTATTTTGTAAAACTTGACAGCGATTTAAATCACTGACCGACTGAATCAACCTTTTTTTTTTTTTCCTACTTCGTCATCGGTTCGAATCATATTCGAATAGAGGTATTACATTTACGTTGTGGCAAGTTAAATATAAGGTTCTCCGTTAGGAGGCTATACAGTACAGAATAGGTAAGTTAATGAGGCAACATTGCCGTGAACATTGAGACAATCATCCAATGGAGGCCCCCAGGTTGATTTGATAAATCACCAGTCCTCTGCATATGGTAGTCGGTAAGTACCTGTTGCACGTCCTCGTCCGACAGGAATCGTCGACACATCGAGGCGTTTTTAAGGGACCGAAGGCGTGGTGATCACATGGAGAGAGCTCAAGACTACAGGGCAGGTGCTCCAGTATCTCCCACTCGATTTCGCGTAACTTCTGCGTTTCGGCATTTTCGATATGGGGACGTGCTTTACCATGAAGCAGCAGCACTGCTTGTCGCACTCAGTTCCACAAGAGTCTTTTTAGACAGAAATGCTGCCTCACACACATTCTGCATTACCCAATGGATGTCTACCGGTATTGGTCCTAGTTTACATTTCCGCATTTATCGCACGCACGTCGGACAGACGCGAATGGCGGCGCTTTTGCATCCCCATCGGAGACGCGCTACGTTGAACATACGCTGCAGCGACGGTCTCAAGGGGAAACTTTCTGATCGCCCCTTGTAATATTTGTTTATTTATTTACTTGCAAATCTGGAATGCATATATGACCGACAGATATGAAGCGTTTTAATTTTTCCCTTTTCTATGTCTCTGATTCGTGTCTTTTCCGCAGTACAGCTATCTGAAAAAAGTCTTAATTTTTTTGGCCCATTTTAGCGATCAGACTAATCCTTAGTAAATTGAGGATTACCACTTTCTTTTTTGATACACATACGTACTTTGGGTGAATACATGCGGACGCTGCAGTGTCCCACACATTAGTGTTGTAGAACGTGGTCTATCTCATACAGTGAGTTGCCCTGCTACTCATTAATGTTTACCTACTTGAAAAACAGAATATATCGACGCGAATCATTTCGTTGCTTTACTCTAAAACTCTTCGCTGTTGATGTGTTAGATTACATTCAAATTTTAAATTCTATCGAATGATTTCTACATTTACAACCAGTCGACGGGTTGCGCTTGAGTCTTATATTTCTGGGGTATAAAATGGGCTGCCGACACAAAAAAAAAGAAACTGAGAAAGAACACTCGTTTTACCCTCGATCTGAGATGTTTGCAAACAAGATGTGGACAGAGGAAATGTTTTATATAACATAAAAATAGAGCTATTTTCCTGACATGTAATGGGCGAATTGCATAAAAAATCAATCTGCAGAGTACCACACCGACATAAACGTTACGAAGATCGAAAGGACGCTCAGAGGACCGGTTTTCTGTTGCAAAAATGTAGAGGTACAGGTTACAAACTAAAAACACAAAAACATATGACGAAATTTCAACTGTAATATCACTGAATAAATGATATGTTCTAATAAAATGTGAAATAAATTAAATTAGCTGAAGTAATACGACTGGATTAATAGGGGATGAATTAAATAAAGGTAAACTGACGTGAAATGATACCAGTGTAAATAATTCACGTAAGCGTAACACTCAACGTAATAAAGATGTAGTGACGGTTGACTGTGCCAGATGGCGTCAGCGTTACAATGTTACAAGCAATAGTAAGAAATGTGGGAAATTTATTTTGCTTTGTAAGAGTGTCAGGATATAAATAGCAGGGTATCTGAGGAGTCGACGTCAAATACTCATCAGTGGGGAAGAGGATGTACAGCAGAAACTGAAAATCAACGTTCAATACGCTTTAGATCAATATGTGCTGAACACGATTTTGGGGGATGGGAGAGACCCGTCGTGGTTCAGTAGCTGTGTTAGGAAGCAGAGAGATTTTTACAGGTCTAGACGAAGTGAAAACCTAGCAGTCTAACAAAAGATGAACATAGTCAGAATGAGCGTGAGCGCAAATTGAGAAACGCTCAGTGGATTCGAAAGTAAAATTTTGGCAATCAGCCTGACTAAAAATCCGAAGACATTTTTTGGTGTTGAGTGAGTAAATTGACAGAAGTCAATTGCTCAGTGACCAGACTGGTACTGAAACGGAAGCTGATACGGTGAAGTCCGCTGTGCTGAATTCGCTCTTAGGAAATTGTTTCACTGCAGAAAATTTCAATGCGGTTCCTTCTTTCAGTCATCCCGCGAACGCTGGAATGGTAAATATTAAGGCAAGTGATCGCTGAATCTGTGCAATAATAAAATTGTAAAAACGTTCTATCTGTTTGTCTATTTGAATATGCTAGTCTACGAAGTTACTAGGCGAATTTTCATGGAGGTTTTCACACGTAGCTCGACAATAGTTTGTGGCGGCGTATAGGCTCTTTTTTTATCGGAATAGAATCACTTAAAAAAACATAGCATAACTTAAAGTTCAAGGAGTCTGCCCTGTTCAGTATTTCTGATGTTTAAATGACAGCGTAGCACACAAAAGAACCAACAGACGTCGCAGTTAATTTTTTTTACCTCAGTGGCAGAAGTATTTTCGGAAGTTTAAGTCCGTGACATAATTAAGCGCCACAGTCTTAACTTTACGAATACAAACTAACATTGGTTAACTTGTCTAGATACACGGATTTACTGATTTGGCTTTGTGTATTAAAAACTTAACAAAACCTCCCTATTTTGGATAAGTTTATTCGTATATGACTTCTGGGCTAGGGAAAAAGTATTCATTGAGTAATTGACCCTATAAGGCTTCAGTTTTTACCGATTGAAGTACATAACCCTAAAAAGCGACGGTATGCAAAGGCCTTTCTTTAACTTTCATTGCGAAGTACCGGCGTATAATTAGTAGAAAACAATCTAAAATCACTAAATAGAAGGACGGCAACTGGACACAATGAGATACCTAAGAGATTCTACGAAGATGAGACGAAAGAACTTGCTTCCTATAGCAGAAGATTTGTCTGGAGTAACGAAGGGTATCTAGCTATGGGGAAAAAGCGCAGGTTACCCCCGTTTTCGAATAGGGTTGTCGGACAGACTGTAAAACCCCTTCATCTATTTTTTGATAATAAATTTTCATTCCAGTTTGCGGTAATCGAACGAGAGAAAGGGGCTCGTTACATCAGAGAGACAGATGGCTGTTAAAATAAACCGTTTGTCTAAAACGAAGTGCGCACTGCATTATGTAAGTACACGGAACTATATTTAACGATCGTTTTGAAATAAGTCACTCAAATAAAACACAATTCATTATTTCCCTTGCCGCAAGTTTATGATCAGCGTCTACCACGCTCGTCCAGTAGCAGTCAACGAGCTAGCTACATAAGCAAGTTCCTTACAAAAATGGTTGAAATGGCTCTGAGAACTATGGGACTTAACATCTGTGGTCATCAGTCCCCTAGAACTTAGAACTACTTAAACCTAACTAACCTAAGGACATCACACACATCCATGCCCGAGGCAGGATTCGAACCTGCGACCGTAGCAGTCGCGCAGCTCCGGACTGAGCGCCTAGAACCGCTAGACCACCGCGGCCGGCCAAGTTCCTTACATCTGGTCCGTGTTAAGAATACATCACTTAGTTACTTCACCCGATGCTTTTCAAGACCTTATTCAATATCCACATTCTTTTCACAGTTACATGTAAATAAGTTAATCTGCATTGTGCTTCTTCAGACTGCGCATAACTCAAGCTTCTTCACAATCAGATGTACTAAATCATTTCCAGCCATCTGTAAACAGTCTCTTCTCATCCATAATCTATGCGAACTGTGTTTTCTCTTCCTGATTAACTTCTCACTCTTCCCCCACTCTTCTCAGCAGCTTCTTTCGTCTCCCTTTGTCTGCCCGTTTTGTCCTTTCCATCCTGCTCCAAATCCACATCTTAAGTGCTTCTATTCTTCTTTCTTCCTCTTTGATCAGTGTCCACATGTCAGCTCCGTGTAGTGTCACGCTGCATATAAAGCACATTGCCAGTCTCTTCCTCACGTCCCTGCCCATGTATGCACATAGAACCCGCCCTCTCTTATTAATGCTTCGTTGGCAATTCCTGTACGCGTTTTCACCTCCTTATTAAATCTTATGTAGAGACTAGAGTTGCAGCAAATTAAAGCATATAGTAATAATTACTTACCAAATGCTCTGTCAATAATTTTTGAAAACCTAATGAAAATATCTTTGACGCTCAATCCCTACCGTCCACCATGAAAGCTGGAATGCCCGCTAGTAGGCGGCAGGGGCCAGCCTGACTAGCACTGACACTGAGCATAGGCGATATCGCTGTCAAGGCAGTTGCTAATATCGATCTTGACTAAGAGTTTTGATAATGGTTCCCGTACAAGACGTCATTGACGCCGAACGGTTGTAAAAGTGAGAAACATATTTTGTGCTCACGCATTATGATGTTTGTGGCAGATGAAAATTTCACCTACAAAAATCAACAAATTCCACAAGACTGCCGGCCGAAGTGGCCGAGCGGTTAAAGGCGCTGCAGTCTGGAACCGCAAGACCGCTACGGTCGCAGGTTCGAATCCTGCCTCTGGCATGGATGTTTGTGATGTCCTTAGGTTATCTAGATTTAAGTAGTTCTAAGTTCTAGGGGACTAATGACCTGAGCAGTTGAGTCCCATAGTGCTCAGAGCCATTTTGAACCATTTTCCACAAGACTGTTCGTCCACAAGGTCCAGAGTGCCGAAGATGACGTTCAGATTGTCGACGTGTTCTATACTGCAGAAACCCCTTAGATTCCATTTTAGTGAAAGAATACGATCTCACCTAGTATCGGGCCAGATACTTCCAGGACTTCCTAGCAGACAGAATTCAACACGTCGGTCTCAATGGGCCCGGCCAGACAGCCGCGAGCGTTTGCAGAGGGTGGCGGCAGGAAGGGTATCTGGCTAAACTCTACTACTGACATTGCCAAATCGAACCCATGTAGATACAAGACAGAGATTAGGAAAAGAAAACTTCTCTCTAAACGGACCACTCCAAAGGGTGTTGTAGGGTTGCTACTATCTACAATTTATGTTAAAGAGCTAGTGGATAACGTTGTAGGCTGTGTGGGGTTATTCACGGACGTCGCTGTTGCCAACAGGTGATTTGCAACGCCGGACGAACGTAGCGAATTCAAGAATACCTGCAGAGTATTGATGCTTGATGCAGGGCCTGGCAGTTGAGCCTCACGGTAGATTAACGTGAGGCGGTGTACCTGCTGTCACATTACACCAATGGCAACAAATCATAAAACAACTAACTAACTGCCGCAAAATACCAAGTCGTAGGCAAGTGGAATCACCACATAAAGCAAATACGTAGAAGAAAAAGCAGATGCCGGGCTGAGATTTATAGGGTCACTCCTAATGAAATGTAATTCATCCACGAAAAGAGACATAAAAAAACACTCGTGGACGGATTCTTGAGTACTGTCAACTTGTATGGGACCGTTGTTAGATCATATGGATGGATGGATAGATAGAGAGAGAGAGAGAGAGAGAGAGAGAGAGAGAGAGAGAGAGAGAAATGATGGGGGAAGGGGGGCACGAACGAAGAGCATAAAAGCAGCGCATTTCAAAAGGGATCGTTCACTAATCGCAAGAACGTAATGGAGTTGCTCAGCAGACTCCTGTGGCAGAAGCTACAAGAGAGGCGTTGTACAGGGCTATTACAAATGATTGAAGCGATTTCATAAATTCACTGTAGCTCCATTCATTGACATATGGTCACGACACACTACAGATACGTAGAAAAACTCATAAAGTTTTGTTCGCCTGAAGCCGCACTTCAGGTTTCTGCCGCCAGAACGCTCGAGAGCGCAGTGAGACAAAATGGCGACAAGAGCCGAGAAAGCGTATGTCGTGCTTGAAATGCACTCACATCAGTCAGTCATAACAGTGCAACGACAGTTCAGGACGAAGTTCAAGAAAGATCCACTAACTGCTAACTCCATTCGGCGATGGTATGCGCAGTTTAAAGCTTCTGGATGCCTCCGTAAGGGGAAATCAATGGGTCGGCCTGCAGTGAGCGAAGAAACGGTTGAACGCGTGCGGGCAAGTTTCACGCGTAGCCCGCGGAAGTCGACGAATAAAGCAAGCAGGGAGCTAAACGTACCATAGCCGACGGTTTGGAAAATCTTACGGAAAAGGCTAAAGCAGAAGGCTTACCGTTTACAATTGCTACAAGCACTGACACCCGATGACAAAGTCAAACGCTTTGAATTTTCGGCGCGGTTGCAACAGCTCATGGAAGAGGATGCGTTCAGTGCGAAACTTGTTTTCAGTGATGAAGCAACATTTTTTCTTAATGGTGAAGTGAACAGACACAATGTGCGAATCTGGGCAGTAGAGAATCCTCACGCATTCGTGCAGCAAATTCGCAATTCACCAAAAGTTAACGTGTTTTGTGCAATCTCACGGTTTAAAGTTTACGGCCCCTTTTTCTTCTGCGAAAAAAACGTTACAGGACACGTGTATCTGGACATGCTGGAAAATTGGCTCATGCCACAACTGGAGACCGATAGCGCCGACTTCATCTTTCAACAGGATGGTGCTCCACCGCACTTCCATCATGATGTTCGGCATTTCTTAAACAGGAGATTGGAAAACCGATGGATCGGTCGTGGTGGAGATCATGATCGACAATTCATGTCATGGCCTCCACGCTCTCCCGACTTAACCCCATGCGATTTCTTTCTGTGGGGTTATGTGAAAGATTGTGTTTAAACCTCCTCTACCAAGAAACGTGCTAGAACTGCGAGCTCGCATCAACGATGCTTTCGAACTCATTGATGGGGACATGCTGCGCCGAGTATGGGAGGAACTTGATTATCGGCTTGATGTCTGCCGAATCACTAAAGGGGCAAATATCGAACATTTGTGAATGCCTAAAAAAACTTTTTGAATTTTTGTATGTGTGTGCAAAGCATTGTGAAAATATCTCAAATAATAAAGTTATTATAGGGCTGTGAAATCGCTTCAATCATTTGTAATAACCCTGTATATCACGACGAGGTTTACTGTCGAAAGACAGCGAAAGGTACAAGAAGAGTCGAGTATCACACTAGTTCTCCCCATAGGTATTTGAGGAAGAGACCACAAATTAGAGCTCATACGGAGGCTTTCCACGTGCCATTCGCGAATTGTTCAGAAGGGAGACGAAAATAGTGGTAGCAGAAGTACCTCCCCCCCCCCCCCTCTCCCACACTTGCGGAGTGTTAACAGTAGACGAACAAACGTTGTCACGCCGTGATAATAGAGAGCGCTTCGATCTCAATTTGGGAACAGTTAGTCCGCCTGCTTAGCTGAATGGTAACCTGTTCGCCTACCATGCAGCGGGCTCGGTTTCGATTCCCGGCCGGGTTGGATATTTTCTCCGCTCGTGGGCTGAGTGGTGTCATCATCATCAGCGACGCGCAAGTCGCGCAGTGCGGCGTCAGCTGAAATAAGACTTGCACCCGGCGGCCGAACTTCCGCGGATAGAGCCTCCCAGAAAGAAACGCCATACGATCATTTCATTTCATTTTGGGAATGGTTACATTGAGTCTTGGTCAATAACTTGGAAGCGAAAGCAGTCGGCCTGTCCTGTGAACCAACTCTGTGCGAGAGCACAATTTCGATTCCGTACGAAGAAGCGTCGACTGCCAAAACCACAGGCTTAGCGGGATCGAAATGAACAAGTTATTTGTCACACTAAAAGGCACTTTTTAAGATCCTTCAATGCGTCCTGACTCCCTTTGTTCCAAGCAAAAGGCGCATTCTTCCGGCGAAAATGATGCAACGGAGCCGCGATCTGGGCTGTGCTGGGTATAATGCGGATGTAGTATGTCGTCTTCACGATAACTGACTCAAATTCCGTCACGTTCCGCGGCGCAGGTAGGTCCCGGATGGCCAGCAAATGTGAGGGAAGGGGATGAACACCTTGGCGATTGAGAACGTGTCCCAAGTACTGAATTGGTCTGAATAAAGGCACATTTGGTCAGGTGATACTTCAAACCTGAAGCTGCATACGAAGGTTATTGATATGTTCCTCCGCTACACCACAGTATCGTCCAGGTCTTTTGAACAGAATGAAACTTTTGCAGTAAGCTGTTTTAAGTAGCGTTGGAATAAGGTAGGAGCGGAAGCGCTTACAAAAGGGTGTGGGCAAAAATTTGAACAACTTTAAATGTGTGTTGACCACAGACACTTTCTGAGACTCCTTATCGAGCGAAATTTGCAAGTACGCATGGCGTAAGTCAGTTTTTTGAAAAATAGCGGCCAGCACCAAGCCTGTCCATTAATTCTTCAGGGTGAGGCAGTGGATAAGTATCAATTATTGTTTGTGGATTCACAGGGATTTAAACACAAAAAAGTCTTTCAGAAGGCTTTGATAGGATTGCTTAAGGCGAAGCCCATTGACTAGTTTGTATAGGAGCAATAGCACTACTGTCTTACCATTCTTTAAGTTCATTTCCAACTTTCCATGTAAGCGTATGGGAGACGGGACGCGCCGCAAAATTAGAAAATAAATCAGGACCTTCCTCAATCAATTGAGTAATACTCTCTTATGGGTTGAAAGTAGACACAGAAAGTACATTGTCCTAAATAAGAAGGCTAAACGAGTGAAAAGAATCTAACCCAACAACATTTTCACAGTCTCGCGAACCTAAAATTGTGTCACTTTTCTGGTGCGAGATTGGAATGTGGCAGACAAACTAAATGTAACAAGCATTGGAATGTCCTGACCGTTATAAGCAGTAAGGTGCGTGCAAGATTTTGTTAACTGTGGCAAGCCCAAATGTTCGTAAGTGGTACGATTAAGCAAAGTAACGGAAGCGCCAGTGTCTTAACTGAAGTCGCACACAGCGTCTGGCAAGGGCAAACAGTTTTTTGGCGGTCACTGCGCAGCACGTGGGAGGGGTGAAGCCACATTCTAAATTTGGTCATTGCTAGCACCGGTAGCGGCTTTAGAAAAAATTACACTCACTGCGTGAGAAGGTGCTCCGTGCTTACGAAAGTGAACGGGGTAGAGGTCTCTCTCTGTCGCAAGATTGTATACGACCTGGCTTTCCACAAGCAAAGCAAATAGCATTCTGCGAAGCGCAGTTTTGTGTTTTATGAGTGGAAAAGCAACGGGGACATGATTTCACAGCAGATGCACGCGTTGACAACTGTTCGCTATGTCCACGGCACGGTGGCTTGTTTGCGTGCAGTGGTCAGTCGCAAGGCTGTATCTGCTTGTCAATGTGCATTACATTGCCAATGGGAGCTATCTCAAACATTTCCACGGCACCAGCCCACGAGTACTTATGTTCAATAATGTGTAACACTTGTTTCACAGTAGGATCAGAATGTTTGAGAATTTGTTCTTGAGTTCTACTATCTGGCACAGTGTACATAATTGCCTCACGAATCATTGCGTCACTACAGTAATGTCCACAGCTATAGTGCAAATGATACTGTCGTGTCAAATCCTGAAGTTCAGTGACCCACTGACGGTATGTCTGCTCTGGCTTTTTCTGCAATCGACAGAACATGTAACGAGCAGCAGCTTTCTGTACCTGATCCTCGTAATGCTTAGTGGGAGAGGAAAGCAGATATTCAAAAAGTAGCAACTGCGGCGTGTTATTCGGGAATAACTTCTGAGCGAGGCGGTAAACTCCTGTGCCGGCCGTTGACAAGAAGTAAGAAAGTTTGACAAGGAGTAATAAAGTTTCACAGTACGTTGCTCTTGGTGTGTAGCACAGTGAGCGTTGTGTTGAGCGTGCCACACTTTCCATTCCTCTTGTTGTTCACTGAAAGAGCGAAACAGTGGAATGCACGGAGGCGGTGCTTGGATGTGGCTGGCTGTTGTGGCAGCAGCGGCTTGTGCAGTAATGGCTGCTGGACTGCCATCATCAGCTGTGACGTTTGGTAGATCTGAAACTGAATAAACTTCGTTAGCTCAAAGCTAGCAACAATCGGAGGCGTAGGCGCAGGTGGTCTAGGAGGCGTGTTAGAGGCCATTTTAATAAGCGGAGCGCCGCCACAAAATATAAGCAAAATAAATAGCGGAACCTTTGCGGCTAGTCTACAATAAAGAAAACTAGTAGCAGTTCTCCTCTGAAAGAAGAGAGAGAAATATTACTGTCGCACTGTGACCGAACAGTGAAGAGCATAGGCAGCGTTGGTTCTGGATACCTCGTCGCCAGATGTTGTGTCGGCTTGTATTTGTCAGCATCGACACACACAAGGAAGGGGATAAGCTGCGATGGCCGATGTTAGGAATCTAAAAGGGTCTGTACATAACACTTTCAAATTATTGAAACACTTTATTTCTAAAAAGTATGCGACGGAACTGGGCCGACCGGAACAGGGTATTTAATTTAATTGAAAACACTGAAATATCTCGAAAACTACATATCACATTAAAAGTTTATAATTCCAATTTGTCTCTGAGGGGGACATCCAATGATAACACACTCGACCTCCACCACCCCACCGCATTTTTGAGTGGCGGAGGCAACTTTGAAATCTTTCATTAGGAACCCCCGTTTTTTATTGCAGATTACGATTCTATGGCAAAATCTACATATGTTTTGTTCGAAGCATTTTCTTTGTTTGTGCACACATGGCACTGTACTTGGAGGAATATAAATGGGTACACATTGGTAATTTACGACACGCGACGATTGGCCCTTGAATATCCAGTGCCACGTCGGGCCCAAACTCCGTGCTGCGAGGGTAGGGCAGGCCAGTATTTCATAACGTCAAATTCGAAACCCCAATCTCAACGTTGCATTCCTCAGACATAACGAACAGCATACACTCCGGCCAAGGCTCGAGACGAACGCTGCTCTACTTTTCCAATTAGAGTAAGTGTTCAGAAGTAGTACCGCCAGCCTCAATAGACTTAGTGGTAAGCTTTCCAGATGACGGTATACACGACAGAAGCATATTTGCGGGAGTGTCAGCACAAGCGTTTCTGATGTAGTCGACCAGTTACCGGTCTGTTGGTGCTTGCTGGTACACTTTAGCTTTTAAATACCCCCAGAGAGAGAAATCTGGTGACCTAGTGGGACAATTAATAGGGTCAACTCTGCCAGTCCACCAAGAAGTGTAAACGTGTTCTAATACCTCCCGTGCTTCTATTACGTAATGCGCTGGGCAACCGTCATGCTGAAACCACATACGCTGTCGAATGTCCAGGGCAATATCCTGCAGTAGTACCGGTAGCTCCTGTTCCAAAAACGTTCGATATTTGCGCCCATTCATCGTGCCGCCGATAAAATACGGTTCAATGAGTCTGTTCCCCATGGTGCCATACCATACGTTAACCGACCAAGAAGATTGATGTCAACTTTCCGTAACCAACGGGGATTGTCTACACTCCAGTAATGCACGTTATGCCGATTAACGCTGCCATGGTTTGTGGATGTAGACTCATCGGAAAATAGTACCTCGGCAAAGAACGTTGGAATCATTCGAATTTGTTGACATGCCCATTCACAAAATACTACCTGTTTATGAAAATCGGCGCCCTGAAGTTCTTGATGCAGAGACGTGATAATGGATGATACTTACGACGATGCATTATTATGGCAATGCTACCTTCGGACGTAACGGAATGACGGTTTGATTGCCGGTCGTTTACCGGTATCTGTGGGTTGTGGTGCAGCTATTTCATTAACTTCTCGTGTAACAAGTTTACTACGCATCCGTTGGTCGGTCTTACGCTGCCATCAGACATAAAGATGTTCACAACCTTGTTAAGGAACGAACGAGGGCGAACTTTCTCTATAAAACACTCGATAACCAAGGCAACAGCAGCCTCAACATTCCTCCTACATTCTTCGTAAATCAGGATCATTTCAGTTTTTTCTTCTGTGGTTGCAATGTTCATCGTCCACTTGCACGTCTGTTATCCAAATCATAGGTAGATGTGCAAGCAATAAACACTGCGCAAGGACTGTAGTGTTGAGAGCCGCTATCTGTTCTACGTCTGCACGATATGAGAGCTCCGGTAGCAGTGTTCTGTCTGTTACGATACGTCGTAGCTCGCAACGGCCACTGTGGCTTGTCGAGTAGCCACGTATTCGATATTCCGGCGGAATACAACGTTGCGAATGGAGTTTACAACTATAAATAACCTGTATGAATAATGGTCTGTCCTACCCTCGCAGCATGACGGTGGGGTCCTAGTCCCACTGGATATTCAAGGGCTATTGAGTAGCATATCATAAATTAATATTGTGTACCCAGTTCTATTCCTCTGATTACAGGACTATCTGTTGTGAAACAAGGAAAATGCTTAAGGCAAAACGTACGTAGATTTTGCCGTAGAACTGTAATCTGCTATAAAAAACAGGAGTTCCCATTGAATATTCCAAAGTTGCCCCGCCACCCACGCAAGGGGTGAGGTGACGGATTAGTGTGGTGTCGTTGGATGTCCCTCTCAGAGACAAATAACTTTCAGTTATAAGTTTTTTCATCCAACGTGTAGTTTTCGAGATATTTCAATGTCTTCAGTTAAACTGAACATGCTGCTTTTTAAAAAATCATACAATCTCTGACAGCACCGCATTCTTGGTCGTCTACACTAACTGAGTCGTTTCAGTAATCATACCTCAAGAGACGGAAACTCAACTTGCTTGACCCACTTCCTCCCTCCTTAAGATACTTTTCACCAGTCTTATCTTCCTGCATACGGATTATCGACGGTGTGGCTGAGCGAGTCTCGAGATCTTTAGTTATACCCTTTTTTTTTCGTACCACTTTTCATGGGGTCAACATCGCTTCTTTTGTGCGAAATTCTAATATGTGTACTTGTCTGAAGTTATTTATACAGCTGATTTGTATGCCGGTACTATGTAAATTTTACAATGTTGAGAAAACAAAGGAAGGCCTGAACGAGTTAAATGACGAGACAGTTTTGCGAATACTTGATGAAAGGATAAGTCATCAAGTGTTAGATAGCCAGAACACACAGGATTTCTTGATTTGCTGACGTTTTATCAAGGGACTTCCGAAAAATTTCGATTTACACTAAGCTGACGAATGTAGTGGTATAGCGTAAGCACATATATAAGTGGTAGTAGTATCGCGTACACATGATATAAAAGGACAGTGCAATGGCGGAGCTGACATTTGTACTCAGGTATTAACGTGAAAAAGTTTGCGATGTGATTATGGCCGCTTGACGGGAGTTAAAAGACTGTGAATGCGAAAGTGTAGTTGGAGCTAATGCATGGGACATTCAGTTTCTGAAATCGTTAGGGAATTCAATATTCAAGTATCCATAGTGTCACGAGTGTACCGAGAATACCGAATTTCAGGGGTTACACGTCACGACAGATAGCGAAGTAGTGGACGACCTTCAGTTAACGACAGAGAGCAGCGGCGTTTGCGTGGACCTGTCAGTGCTGACAGACAAGCAGCACTGCGTGGAAATAACCGCAGAAATCAGTGAGAGACGTACGTCGAACTTATCCGTTAGGACAGTGCGGTGAAACTGGCGTTAATGGTCTGTGGCGGCAAACGACCGACGCGAGTGATTTGCTAAGAGCGCAACATCGCCTCCAGCGCCTGTCCTGGTCTCGTAACCATATCGGTTGGATCCTAGACAACGGGAAATCCCTGACCTGGTGAGATGAATCCCGATTTGAGTCGGTAAGAGCTGATGGTAGGGTTCGATATGGCGCAGACCCCAAGTTTTCAACAAGGCACTGTTTAAGCTGGCGGTGGCTTCACAATGGCGTGGCCTTTGTGTACATGTAATGTACTCTGTCCTCTGGTCCAACCGAAGTGCTCTTTTACTGGCAATGTTTCTGTTCGGCTATTTGGAGACCATATGAATTCGTGGACTTGGTGTTCCCAAAGAATGTCACCAGGCGACAGTTGTTTGTTATTGGTTTGAAGAACATTCTGGACAGTCTGAGAGTGTGATTTGGCTACACAGATCGCCCCAAGTGAATCCCATCGAACATTTATGGGACGTAATTGAGAGATCAGTTCGTGTACAAAATCTTGCACCGGCAACGCTTTCGCAATTAAGGACGGCTATAGAGGCAGCGTGGCTCAGTATTTCTGGAGGGACTTGGAACGACTTGTTGAGTCCGTGTCACGTCGAGTTGCTGCCCTACGCCGGGCGAAAGGAGGTCCGGCACGATACAAGGAGGCATCCCGAGACCTCGGTCACCTCACGGTATCGAGGATTTAATTAGCAAAAATTCGACTGTTTTGTGGGCCATATTAAAGTCATTCATCCCTGCGGACATGTTGAGACGTCATCCGCAGGTACAAATCTCGCTCGCGTTATGTGACTGGGCGCAAGTATCAAAACTGCAGCGCGCGTGTGTGTGTGTGTGTGTGTGTGTGTGTTTTAGTCGTGAAAGATACCATTGCGTGATGGATGGCGGAAACGGCTGCGTCGGGCCGTTGTCGGAGCCGGGCAGCAACAAAAGGCGCTGGTCAGCCGCATTGTTCGGCGGTGGAGCGCGGGTCGATAGCCGGCGGCGCTTCCCGCGACCTTCCGCCGTGCAAGGGTCGCCGCCTGCCGAACAGGTGGCACGGCCGCAGGTCGACCGCGCTGCCAGGAGTCGGGGCTGCCTGCGAGCTAGGGGCGCGCACCACGAACACTTTAATCAACAATCGTCGGAAGTGGAAGGAGATTTCTTACGGGGTAGTTAAGACAAATTCCCACTTGAACTGTGTCTTATATGCAGACGACACCACACTGCTGGCGGACTATGAACATGACCTACAAAGAGGGATACATTAATGAGGTAAGGTTTGTGAAGAGTACCATTTCACGATTTCAGAAAATACAAAATCAGTGAGTTTCAAAGGGAAATATCCAATACGGACAAAAATTTTGATCAACAATAGGTCAAGCATTTTAACTAGGTTGTGACCTCATATACGACTATAACGAAGACGTAATGAAGAAATTACCAAATTTTGGGAATACGTGTGGAACAATTAATAGATGTCTCAAAAATATAACGAGGAAAGAAACAAGATTTAAATATTATAAGACAGTGACTGTTCCAATTATTGTTTTTGTAAGTGAACTGTGGCTTATAACTAGAGGTCAAGAAAGTCGCATACAAGCGACGGAGGTGAGGTGTCGAAGAGCAGTAAAGGGATTCACAAGGGCCGACACAATCTGGATTTCGGAAAGTAGGGGACAATTGAATACATTTAACATCCTCAGTAAAGTAACAGAAATAGGAGAAAGTGGGATAACATCTCGAAAGAATGAGTGGAGAAAGTTTACCTCTCCAGCTAAGACGATATGAACCGGTAGTAGAAGAGGCGATGAGTACCGTAACAGGCAAAAGAAAAGAAAACGCCTATTGTTAGCAGTGAACATGACATGATGAAGATTTGTGTTTTAATGCCGAGGTGCTATCCCCCTTGTAGTGTCAAAGGCTTATTTGTCTATTCGGTTGAATCTCTCAATGTTCTGCTGATAAACTATTTGCGCCAGTGGTTCCCAACCACGAGTATTACCCCATAAAGGGTAAATTCGTTACTATCATCACTCTTTCGTCAGACCGTAATGTTGATTACGTAATTCCCATTAATTTTTTTTTTTATTTCAACTATCTGCAGCGCCCGTCGTTGCTCGGGATGTTTACATCTGCCACACGAAGTGGTTGGCCCTGTGCCTTGTTGATGGAGGGAATTCAAGCCGCGTGGGAAACTGCCATCGGTTTAAATCGAAGGGCATATGTGAATCACAGGGCGCAGAGGAATCGACGAGTGGATACGTCTTCCCCTGCGGCATTCATAAAAAGCAGGCTCTAGGCTTCCGGTTCTGACTTTCGCAGATGTACATTAATTTCAAATCAAAAGCTCAGTAATAACAATTACACCATAGATTATGCGTAGATTCCGCTTAGATTCCCTTTTAAATTACAAATTAAAGTAACAACAATTAAGGAAAAGACAGATTTCTACTTACCGTTAAGATGACACGTTACGGTGCATACAGGCACAATTAAAAGACACTTTCAGATTACCTTCCGGCCACAGGCTTCACCAGAAAAAGAAAGAGAAATACACACACATTCATTCACATAAGCAAGCACACGTGGCGCAAAATTACCATCTCCGGCAGCTCGTAGCAGAATGAGCTGCCTGAGCTTGCAGGCATGTGTCCGTGAGATGTGCTTGCTTGTTTGCTTTTGTGTGTGTGTGTGTGTGTGTGTGTGTGTGTGTGTGTGTGTGTGTGTGTGTGTGTGTGTGCGCGTGTGTGTGCCTGCCTCCCTTTCGTTTTCTGGCGAAGGCTGTAGCCAAGAACTAATGCGTAAGTGTCATTTAATTGTGCCTGTATGCACCATAACGTGTAATCTTCACGGTAAGAAGCAACTTATCTGTTCCTTAAATTGTTATTATCCAACCTGGAGTTTCCATTGTTTGATAAATTAATGTAAAGAACTTTGAAGAAAATCGATAAAGTGCTTCTAGAGGTTTTTGATAACATTTCCCCTTTGTATACTGCACACACATTTGTTTCGAGTCACATTACGAAATCTTATGTAGACAGTGATATTCCCCTTGCCTGAAGGTAGTGTACAAAATTTCATCAACACCGGAATAAATCTGATTTGTATGAATTACAGACAGACAGACCCTCTTCTTTATAAACTGTATATAGATCTACAGCAAAGCACGACACAATGTGCTGAGGGTGATAGCTTGTGAAATGAATATCTGGACGTCTTATCCACATAATTCACTCAGTACACATAGCCTATATTTGTTCTGTGCATTTATGACAGTAGAACGGAGACATGTATGATATACGCTTGAATCTCATAAAAATTCCTTCGTAGAGTTGTAGGTAGTTCCCGTAATAGGCCAGATAGTGCTTCGTTAGTCACTTTGCAACTATAGACGAACTAAACGGCAACATCATAGAACAGTAACTATGTAACGCTTCTACACTGCTGTAAGACTTTCACAGTGTAATTATTATTATCATTATTATTATTAGTGGTATTAGTATTGGAAGTGGTCAGATACAAAACATTGGCAGTCTGAATGATTACATTTTCTGTCACTTGAGAAGCAAGAAGTCCAGCAATTACGTGTTTTACCTCAGCTAAACATAGTGCACACTTCTTCACTTGGTTGATTTTAAATGAGGGTGTCGCTATGTCTCTGAGTGGTACAGAGGAAGTCTACCCTCAATATGGATAGATTGATTTCCTTTCTGAGGAAGAATTGCAGTTAGCACTCACGATGCATCGAGAATTGCTACAGTTACGTATATAAACAAGGCTGTGTGTTTACTTATTTGTGATTTATACAAATCTACAGTTTCATTCCGATCTTGTTTAAATTTTAGACACTTTACGTTCAAGACAAGATGATCACTGTCTACGTAAGATTTCGTAATCTGACTTGAAATACAAATGTCTGTAATATTTAAAGGGGAAAGGTTGTTACAAAAAGCGTCTAAAAGTTCTTGGCCGATTTACTTCATATTTCTGCTCTATCCCCTACTGAATATTTCTCTCTCTCTCTCTCTCTCTCTCTCTCTCTCTCTCTCTCTCTTAGTTATCGTTGCTACATATGACATATAGCCTAGGAGATATTTTAGTCCATGTCTCACAGTTATTTGTATCAATAAAATCCACAGCGCCATACAAACGCTAAGGCAAGTCGTGGATATGGTACCTACAAAAGTTGCTAGATCGCGGGACAATCATAAGATGGAACCCGATATTTCCCGAATTGTGACGTACACTGATCGAACAGTTACAGTCTTGCTCACACAGCACTATTTGAAAGAGTGAAAACTGAGCTGGAACAGTAGAAGACGAATTCTCCAAAAACGCAAAGAGATACTTATCATAAAATGTAACAACAGATGTCACAAGTAAACATCTTTTCATGCAGCCGAAGACGTATTCATTCATCGCATTCCGTCGACATTTACTGATTCAAATATGCCGTTCGATTTCAAGCGACTGCAGTTTCATGTTCGATTTACATTCGGTATTGGTATCAACAAGGCTCAGGGACAATTACTGTGTGTGGCAGATATCAAACATCCCGGGCAAAGACGGGCACCGCAGCTAGTCGTTCTATAAGAAAAGGTTGTCAGAAATAAGATGTACCAATTGCTTCAACGATTATTTGGTTCGTGGATTGATAAAACACGCGCAAAAACTAAATATCATCAATCATTTGTCATCTCAAAGATAAGTGTTCACAGAAAATTCTTTTTCGTTGTAAAGTTTGATAAGATGCTAATGCTAATGTTGATGGTGGTGGAAATAGGTGGGATGAGGGGTAACAACTAACTTGGTCTCAAGGAAGTTGCAAACCACTGATCTGGCAAAAATATCTGCGCGCGCGCGCACACACACACACACACACACACACACACACACACACACACACACACACACACACACACACACACATATTGACATTAACATGTGGTGTGTCCACTGTAGCCATTATGACGACTTGAATTCTGCTGGGCACACTTCCAGTGAGGTGGCTGAGTTCATCATCAAGAGCCGCAACCAGAGGAGGGAGTGATGGTTGACGCTGGGGTCTGGAGTGAAGTCGATGTTCTAACTTAACTCGAAGTTCCATTGGGTTATAGTCGGGACTCCTCTGGGCCAGTCCATTTCAGGAAAGCTAGTTACCACCAACCACTGTCTCACAGACGTTGCTTCATGACAGGATGCACTGCTATGCCGATAACAATGATAATCGTCTCCCAGTTATTCCTCTGCAGTACGCAGTACACAAAGCTTTAAAATCTGTTGATGGTCTTCCACATTTAGCGTTTTGTTAAGCGCAGTAAGAGGACCGCACCACCATTCCCCCTACTATAATGACAGCTAGAACTGACAACTGTAGACAACAGATGTTCATTCGAGCAGTTACCTGCCATTTGTGAGAACAGGCCATGCTAAAGTAATGGTCCGCAACACGTGGTCGTGCGGTAGCGGTCTCGCTTCCCACGCCCGGGTTCCCGGGTTCGAGTCCCGGCGGGGTCAGGTATTTTCTCTGCCTCGTGATGACTGGGTGTTGCGTGATGTCCGTAGGTTAGTTAGGTTTAAGTAGTTCTAAGTTCTAGGGGACTGATGCCCATAGATGTTAAGTCCCATAGTGCTCAGAGCCATTTGAACCATTTTGATAAAGTAATGGATGTGCGGCCGTAGTCTGTCAACGTTGATGTGTCACAAATCTATATCGACCAATGAACTGAAAGTCCGTAAATTATTAGAATAGATGCACCAAAATAGCTGCTTGTAATAACAAATCACTTGTAACAACAAATCTTTATTTACAACATTTTGTTTAGGCATTTATCGCCTTTGTTAAGTACCTGCGAGCACAGTTTTGGCCAGAACGTGTGTAACTGTGAGCTGTATAAATGTGAATGTCATTTATATTAAAGTGACTATATAGTGCTCACGTCTAAACTGATATAACGTCCAAATAACGCCGTTAGTGAACTGTCACTGTTTTTAATAATGTGGTATATGACTTAATATATTACTAACGAAACCTTAATTACAGTGTGACAGTAGTATGATAGACCCACTCTTTCGACGCTATAGGGGTATCAATACAACTTGAGGTCCGTCATCTTAACTAGCTCAAAACATTGGATTTACCGCATTTATACCCCCCCCCCCCCCCCCCGATTGTTCACAGCGATGACACTTCACCGTGACGTTACTCTGACCTACCCGTGCCGGAACGTAATTGATTAATGCACTTTTTAAAGCCGCAAATATTAAACTAGTCTTTCCAACTAATAACAGCCTTTCAATAAAATTACGTTCCGCCACCACTAGAACGTCAAAATACGATAATCCAGGCATATATAGTCACGTGTGGCAGCTGTAAGAGCTGTTACATTGATCAAACAGGAAGAAATTTTAACTTGACATACAAGGATAACATTAAAGAGATCGAAAATAATCAGTCGAGCTTCTTTCTACACTTGAAAAATCAAAACCGCTGTGCTGATACGATCGAAAATACAGAAGAGTTTGCACAGAATACCAAAACGTTTTGCAATGAACATTCGTGAAGAATTGGAAACGTATATACACACACGAGAAAATACCCCCAAGAAATATTAAACGAGCATACAAACTTTAGACCCAAGTACTACCTCAAAACCTTCATTGAACTTGGAGAATATGAAAATGGATAAATGGGAAGTAACATAGGCAACCAAAGACAATCGTAACAAATTTTAGTTAATAAAATAATATCGCTGTTCGTCCGCATAATCTTTGTAAACATATAGCGTCGTAAGTGTGGAACTGTCAAACTACTGTCACACCATAATTAACGTTTTATTTCCAATATATTACGTCATTTGCCACTTTATTAAAACGGTGACAGTTATAAGACAGTTCACTAACGGCGTAATATGGACGTCACATCAGTGTAAACCTGAGTACAATATAGTCACTTTAATATAAATGACATTCACATTTATGCACGTTCTTGCTAAAACTACATTCTTTGGTACTTGCCAATGGCAATAAAGCCCGAAACACTCTGTTGTAAATAAACATTTATTATAAGCAGCTATTTCGGTGCATCTATTCTAATACCAGACATAGTTGTGCGTTACTCTTCTCGCCCTAAAGAAAAACTCCGAAAATTTTTTTAGGGAGGGGAAAATGTGTGCATAGTTTGTGCTACACACACACACACACACACACACACACACACACACACACACACACCAAACAAGGACGACGACGCGTGGATGCATACCACGACTTGACTAAAATGAAAAACGCAGACAGGTCCTTTAGTGGACAAAATCATCACGCTTGAAGAGAGTTGGTGCAATCAGTACGAACGTACCACTAAACGACAAGGTGGAGAAATTCACATGAAGGATCAATCCACTGACGACATAACCAACATGTAAACCAATGTGACATGTGAGTTGAACAATATCCCAAAAAAGGATTTTCCTGACAGTTTCACAAAGTTGAGTGAACGTTCTTTGCGTTGCACTTAAGTGGTGAGAGACTATGTAGAACACCTGAAGCATTAAAAACAGAATCTTAATGTTTCTTTACTTTCTATTAGTCAAGTCTCGAAACTTTTTGGATTGACGGGGTATGTAGACCGAGGACTGTTCTCTAGCAGCAGCCTAACGTAAATATAGACGACTCGCGTGTTCTGAATAACCCATCGGCCAAGGAGTATTCAGTTTTATCATCAATGACTAAAGCGATTTAACAAACGTGCTTATTGTCACAGGGCTTTACACACACACACACACACACACACACACACACACACACACACACACACACATTTGTGTAGAGTTGTTTCGAGGGTAGAGGTTATGTACGTTTCTGTTCTTACATTTTCGGTCCTGTTCCGTGTCCCTGGTTGGCATCTCTATCAGCTGCTATTTAGTGCATTGCCTTCACTCAGTTTATCACAAATTTCCGTTCACTACTTCACCTCACATGCACTTACACAAAATTGGCGAAATGTGATCTGGCAGATACTTCTGATAACACACTGAATGAGAGGTGTCATGACATTGTCTCTGTTCGCAAAAAAAAAATGTTGCTTCATCGCTGAAGATGAGTTTCTCACAAATTCCGTCCTCTTCAATAAGCTGTTGCAACCGTGCCGAAAATTCAAAGCGTCTGACTTCCTCAGAGGGAGTTAGGACTTGTAGCAATTGCAAGCGGTAATACTTAAGCTTCAGCTGTTTCCTTAAGATCTTCCAAACGGTCCGTTGTGATATGTTCAGCTCTCTGCTTGCTTTGTTCGTCGTCTTCTGTGAGCCACGTGCGAAATTCGCCCGCGCGCGGACAACCGTTTCTTCACTCAACTGCAGGCCGACCCGATGCTTCCCCCATGAAGAGGCGTCCTGAAACCATAAACTGCGCGTACCATGATCGAATAGAGTTTGCAGATGGTCGATCTTTGTTGAACTGCGCTCTAGTGTGTCGTTCAATTGTTACGTCAGACTGATGTGAATGCATTTCAAGCACAACATAACGCCCTTCTCGGAGCCTGGCCATCTTGCATAACTGCTCAGTGCTGCGCTCTCGTGGCGGAAATTTGAAGTGAGACTGATACCGTACAAAAAGTTTTGAATTTTTATGAAAATATGTCGATTAATGTAGCTACAGTGAATTTATAACATCACAAAAATCAGTTATAATAATCTTCTGTACTGACGATTGTTTATGCCTAATCAGTAGTAATCGGTTTAGATATTGAGGAATTTACGTCAGCATTACTTTGAGCAACAATGTCCTAGCTGATTCTATCTGCTAATATCATAGCAAATTTGATTAACAATGTGCGTTTGGTGTAGCTGTGTTCTCATGTTGCAGACACGCCGCTGGACGGCAGCTGCGGGAACGGAGCGGCGGCTGCGGCGTTGGCTGGGGCGGCAGCTCGGACTCGCCGTCTGGGGGCGGCGGTGGCGGGGGTGGCAGTAGGGGCGGGGTCGACCCTGCCGTCCAGGAGGTCATCCGCCGCCAACGGCACCACAGCTGAGGTCAGTACCGCAACTGTCACACGAGGTCAAGGGCACCCGAACTTCGAAAGGCCATTTACCAACCTGGTGATCCTGCCTGCTGCAGCGCACCAAAACGCAGACCAGTCCCTGTGTTTTTATGTTACAGGTACAAGTTTCATGCGAAAAATTACCTCCAGCTGCACTTCATTGATATTGATACACCATACGTGATCGTTTTCGAAATACACATTTAATATCAGATACATCTCTGAAACCAATCACAACTGCACAGAAACTATTTTCTGTTAGTTTTGCTCCACAGCAGGTAGCATGCAACACCATAAGCGCTCACTAAAGAACACTTCTAACAGCAGCTTACGGTATTCCATCCTGTCATTTTTAGAGCTTACCAAAGCTGCGGAGCGTAACAGGCAGAAAATATTTTCGATGTAGGTAAGACTGGTTTCCCAGATTCGTCTGCTGATGAAACGCGTATTCAGAAATCGACCACGTATGTGGCATGAGTAAAGTGCAGATTTCACATATTAAGACTGTCGTGGTCTCCTGTCCGAAGACAGATTTACGGCAACCCTCTCTTGAAGTCCATTCTGTACAAGCCTCATCATCTCCGTATAATTCCTGCCAGCTACTTCCAGTTGAAAATGCTTCCTGTACTAAAACGTTGGTCTCACTCGAACTGCAGGCTCCGCGCACTTCACCCTCTAGTCAACTCCGTTACCAAATTTACCGTTCTTTGATGCCTTGGGACGTGCCCTTCTTTTATCCAAGTCGTGCCGTAATTTTCTTTTCTCCCGTTTTTGGTACAGTACCTCGTTATTAGTTGTAAGATTTACTCATTTAATCTTCGGCTGTCTTTTGTAGCACCACATCTGGAATGCTTCTATCCCCTTCTTATGTGAACTGCTTACCGTCTACGCTTCACATCTGTACAAACTACACCTCAGACAAACACCTTCAGGAAGGATTTTATATTTGATTTTAACAAATTTGTCATTTTCAGACTGCAGTGGTTTGTGAGACTGCAACATCCACAAGGAATGGTTCGATGAACTTCGAACCCGACTAATGTTTAGAATAACATGTAAAGCCGTTTCCAATCAGAAGATTCCGCTTATCTTCATCCGACCTCTTAATAGATACACCCAGCCATTTACAGAGGTACCGAGAGTAAACCGCGGTGCAGTTCTGCGTTGTTTCACACTAACAAAATCATAGGCAGAGATCGACAACGGAATCGTAAGCGGTGGAGATCCAGGATGCTACGAAAACTTTAGGGAGCTTGTTGAAGGAACCATTCAGACATTCGCCTGAATTCAACCAAGTAAAAGCAGGATGACTCAATAAGGATCTAAAGCCCGCCCCTATAGAATTAGGGTCCAGTGTCTTAACCACTGTGCCATCTCTGTCGCACTCGCCGTAGAGAATCGCCACGTACTCATAAGCCATGTTTCCAATTGGCAGGCCCGCATCTCGTGGTCGTGCGGTAGCGTTCTCGCTTCCCACGCCCGGGTTCCCGGGTTCGATTCCCGGCGGGGTCAGGGATTTTCTCTGCCTCGTGATGGCTGGGTGTTGTGTGCTGTCCTTAGGTTAGTTAGGTTTAAGTAGTTCTAAGTTCTAGGGGACTGATGACCACAGATGTTAAGTCCCATAGTGCTCAGAGCCATTTGAACCATTCCAATTGGCAGGATGCAAAACATGTAAGTGGGACTCTCGATCCGAATATGTTTCATCCTCCACAGATTCTTGAACATCTTCGAAGAGCTTAGATCACTCAGATGTTTTAACGTCCGACTTAAGTTTTTCCCGCCAATGTCACCTATAGCATTTTATTGGTAGAAGCTTCAGTTTTCAACTTGAAGTAAAATTTAATGCGGAGATTTTTTTTAATTATACACATACCCCTACGAAAAGAGTCAGTACGTCCTTGTACAGTGCGTGGCATTGGGCATTTCGTAACAATATATTCTATTCTCTATTATGCTATTCACGTACTGAACGAGAGAAAAATGACTGTCTCTTTTGGCGCCGTGATCTCGTAATACATACGTGAGATATGAAGGCCTCAGCCGTAAACAGTGATAAGGGACACACTATGAGAAACAGACCTGCTGCATGTAACACATGATACGTGATCTGCTGTATTCATATTAGTTCATAGTTCCATGAGAAACCGATAAATGGCAGCTCTATTTCAGACTCTCAGTAATGACAACCTTGTCAGGATGTTTGCATCTAAACAATGCTAAGTGTCAGAAAGAAAGCTGCCAACAGTAGTGACACGTGCAGTGTTCGTGACAGGAAAATACTTTTCAGGGCCGATTTGTGAAAATCCGAGAGTAATGTGTATAACTATTTTGTTTTACTCAATTTAAGTGGATTTACGTTATAGTGTGATGGAAGTAATGTTACGGACCTTCATTATTGCAAAAATTAGTATTGCAAATCTTAGTATCATAAACTGAAACACTTTGGATCTTTGGAATTTGTATTTTTGAGAGGTTTAACAGTGTTCAGTTATCTCACAAAGCAAGTAAGCAGTGGTAAGTGAAAGCTAAACCTTGTTAAGTAAACTCAGTTTGCGAGTTAACAAGCTGAAGTACACTACGACGCATTTTTAAAAATAAATTTTGGATAGAATTTTCGATTTCAAAGATGTCGTTACTCTAGAATTATTTGAAAACAATGAATTATTTGAAAACAATGAATTATTTGAAAACAGTGAATTATTTGAAACCAATGAATCATTTGAATAAAAAAAATCGCAGTGGATGCCCTTGAAATGTCGTATATGTAAGGTTTAATTGAAACTTTACTGCGTAATTTCTCAAACGAACCAACTTGAATCGTGCCATTTTTTCAGCCAAGATCTTCAAAATTATGACAGCAGAATAACGGTTGCGAAGTGCTGTATCCTAGCGCTTAGGCCCTCCCGCAGTGGCTTCTCGCAGGGACTCTGTCATCCTGTGTCGGCTCCGCATCGGCCATAGCTACCTGACGCACGACCATCTTTTAAATCGGGAGGATCCCCCCCCCCTGTGTCGGTGTGGGTCCCGGCTGACGGTCGCCCACATTTTGTTGGAGTGTCCCCGACTGCGCACCCTCCGGCAGTCTTTTAATCTCCCGGGCACTTTGCCTTTGGTTTTATGCGACGATGCCTCCATGGCTGACGATGTTTTAAATTTTATCCGTGGTAGTCCTTTTTATGGTTCCATTTAGGGAGGTCCTGCACCTTTCCCTTTCTGTGTCTCTTGTCCTCGAGTCTCTCATATTTGGTTGCAGATTTTAGTGTGTCGTAAGATGGTTGACTCTTTCCCTTTTTTTGTTCTCGTGGTCAGTCAACCAGTCTCCGGCCATCTTCTTTTCTTCTGTTTCCTTTTGTCTGGTGTTCATCTGTACTCTTCGTGTCTGTAGTGTTCGTTGCCGCATTTGTGTTCTTTTAGGGCCTGGGGGGGAGTCTCCTTCCCCTTGGCGTTTTACCTGCTTCGTGAATTTATGTCTCGCCTGTTTTTGGAATGGGGGACTGATGACCTTCGCTGTTTAGTCCCCCTTAAACATCCAAACAACCACCACCACCACCACCACCACCACCACCACCACCACCACCACCTCCTCCCGCAGTACAGTCCGATCTGCCGGGTTGCCTACGTGGTAGATGTCAACAGCATAACCACATGTTCATAGTCGACTTGTGGAAGGCGTCTGCATCGCTGCAATCTTTCCTTACACCAGTCATGTGTACTAAAATAGAGCGGGACTAGTTGATTCCGCTCTGCTGGTGTTTAGGAAGCTGCATATTGGATTGTGACTCCAGTGAAGTGAAGTGATTGGCAATTACCTGGGAATTGTAAGAGCGGTTGTCAACGAGTTGTCTAGCAGTGGTCTTCGATCACCTTCGAGTTACCTTCTAGATTTCTATTCTGGTTTACAAATATTTACAGACTGCAAGCCGGGTAGCCTGTATTGGACTTAGAATCAGGCACGTATAAGTTATCCAGTGTCTATGTGATCTCTAGTGGACTTCGTATTTTATGCAGAGTCTCCTCACAAGACAGGAAATTTATATATCTGGTGGTTATAATAAAAGTGCAGCTACTCATAGAGGTCCAGTGTTAGTTGTAATCGTCGTATGGCAGAGGAACTTGATAGATATTCTAATGTGGAACCGATTTACACTGGAAAAAAATTAATTCCAGTTTTGATCACCATGTGCAAATCCGGCGCTGTGAATGCAAGAAAGACGTAAGAACTGTTTCCATATGTTACGAATTAGGAATGGGACGTGGACAGAACAGGTCAAACTAGTAAGAAAGGCATAATGTTGTTGTTAACTGCCGCTTACATAGTTTATTCCATCTGAGCGCCAGAGACGTCGGAAATATGCTGTACAGCACCAGATGTGCATCTGGTGGCCAGAATTGGATACTTTTTTTCCATTGTAAATCTTTTCCGCATTAACGCATTAGAATATCTACCAAGTTTCATTGCCATAAGATAATTACAACGCGCACTGGACTTCTCTGACTTGCTGTCCCTCAGTTACAACTACTCTGTATTTCGCCTTCGATAAATGTTACTAATACTGTCATTTGTAGTTACATAGCCGCTCTGGACAAACTGACATTCATTTGGTGTGCAATACAGCACTCTGTTTCGACACAATACAGTTTTCTCTGAATGAAACGTCCCTAAATACACGCAAAAAAGATTCCCAAGTCCTGCGGTGTCTCTTTTGAGGATTGCCATTTAACGACGCTGTACATTTCTGTTACACTTTCGTGTGGGTTATGCCGACCTGTTAAGATCGTAGCCGTACGCCTCTCAATTCGTCGACGTCTGCTGACACGCTTAATTCATAAGAACCCCAAACACCGCAACAATAATATGGAACTGGCCGCACTAACATTTTGTATGAGATACCCTGTAAAGATACTCTCCACTTTCCCAGACCCCTTCCAACAAATCTGTCTTTCATTCACCTTACTAGTACTGACTTTACGTGATCGTCCCATTTCATCACTTCATAACGTTGCCCCTAAATATTGATAAAAATGTGACATGCTTGCCGGCCGCTGTGGCCGAGCGGTTCTAGGCGTTTCAGTCCGGAACCGCACGACTGCTACGGTCGCAGGTTCGAATTCTGCCTCGGACATGGAAGTGTGTGATGTCCTTGGGTTAGTTAGGTTTAAGTAGTTCTAACTTCTAGCAGACTGATGACCTCAGATGTTAAGTCCCATAGTGCTCAGAGCCATTTGAACCATTTTTTTGTGACTTGCTTAAGATGTTCACTGTTAACCTTGCAGTCTTCTAATATCGATTTCTTTCTTTTCGTGAAAGGCATTAACTCGCATTTGTCAACATCTAAGGTGAGCCGCCATTCGTTGCACCAAGTGTAAAATTTGTCGAAGTGTTTCAGCAATTCCTTACGATACTACACTGTACACAACAGAGTCGTCAGCGATGATGACCTGTCGTGAAGAGACATGAATATTATGGTGCAGCTGGTTGTATATGATAAATTATTGACGTATTTTGACGAGTTTATAAGTCCTGTTGCGCTTCCTTGGTGCACAACCGACGCTATTTTATTTGTGTAGAACAAACATACTGGTTTCTATAAAATGTTCATCGAGCCAGTCACACATTTGCGAAGGTACTCCGTGTCATCGTATATTGACTATTAGTAAGCCAAATGGTACAATATCGAACGCATTTCGAAAATCTTCGAAGATGGGATCTTCCTGTTTGCCATATGCCAGGTATGCATAAACGCAAGAATGGTCTAATTCGTGCTCAACCTTCCAGTGAAACCTTTCTTTCTCCATGAACGTCAGTATTTTAGCAGCCACCTCTCACTTGTCAGTTCCCGCACACAGAGTAATACAAAGGAAAAGGTGAGAAACTACTGCATCTTCAAAGACGCCACGTCGATATAAATACAATGAGACGCCAACATTGGTACTCGAAGAAGTTTCTGAGAAATGTCAAAATTCTGAAATTTTGATTAACATCTTTATTCTTTGTTCGAGGCTTTTGGATCGGGGACCGCCCTTGGCCGTAGCTTATAAATCAGCTCTGTACACAGCTTGACACAGGTAATGTCAGTAGAACTTAATACGGTTACTGCAGAATTACAAATGTAGACGTAATACAAAATAAAATTTAAAAATAATTTTAGATGTCTGGCTACTCAATTGATTATAGAAGGATTACAGTAAAATCAACGTTGTCTTTAAGGAAAATGCATATGTCAAACGTGTTGGCGGCAGATCAGTTACATCTATCAACTACATAGGAGCATGAAAAGAAATGCGAAAATTAACGCAAAAACTTTATATAAGCAATGCTGCATCTCTGTTCGATTTCTGTTAAATTACAACAGTTGGATTATTTCCAAAGTTACACTGTTGTAGCTTTTTAGTCATTCGCATTTCATTAAGATCTACGTGTAAAGTCTAATTGCAGTAATACCTTACTGAGTGGTATGCTGTAGTGGCTCAAATCTCTTATGGCAAATGGCGTGATGGTTCCATTCGGAAGGACACGAACGATATCCTCCTCCAGTCACAGCTCGTATTAGTTCTCCGATGACCTCGTTGTCACCGGTACGTTAAACATCCCTCCCTGTAATACGTTTTGATAACTAATTGTAGTCGTAGAAGGTGTGTGTGTGTGTGTGTGTGTGTGTGTGTGTGTGTGTGTGTGTGTGTGTGTGTGTCATTCATAAATAATTGGTTCCTTACTGCTGCCAGTGACATTATTTATTTTGTAAAAAATCAATGCTTTGCGACACGTGTCAAGTCCGTTTTGTTCGTTCATCTGTTCAACTTTTTTTGCGTACACTTGGAAAAAACAAAGTTAGTGACAAATCGTCTACAATCTGTGTAAAATGCAGTTGTGAGAAGCAGCCACTTCTGATGAGAAGACGGCATCTAACGCCATAGGGTGTCACTTGTCCCCCTCTTCCTCCTCGGAGACATAGTTCGTGAGTTTTAGTAACTTGTATTTTTCATATATATGCAAAAAAACCTATTGAAGAGCAAACCAAGGTCGAAGACTTTGCAGCGTGATAAATTAAAGCCAAGTGGGACTGATTGGAGCATAAAACAAGTGAGCTTCTAATAGTAGTGCAAGATAAGAAAGGAGTGTTGAATGGCAAGTTTACGATAGCTCTGTCTGGTTTCAAAAGGGTTTCACATAGTATTGGTCGTTTAAGGAAAGATACCATGTAACCTGTCGCGATTATATAAAGGGGACTCATTCCCTGTGTTCCACGACTTGAATTCTTTGTTGAAACATAACGTTCGATTATCATCAGCAACTTAAATTCCTCCTTACAGTGTGTCATGTTAATAGCACATTGTGTGTACGCCGACTAAGATTTCTGATTGCATAACTGCACTTGTCTCCTATTGCCCCTGTAAATGAGTATGCTATAAACTCACAAATTACTTTTCCAGTACTTCAGAACACTGTTAGAATTCGCAAGACTCTTCTACTGTGACAAATTGTTTCTTTATTTCACTGTGAGTATATTAAATAACAAAATATTGTTTTATCTACCTTACGTAACATTATAAAGGCACCTTGGTCACTGTTTCGGGAGCTTAGTCTGAATCCTGATCGAACGGCAGATTGCCTTCCCCATGCCCCTGGTATCTGTGAAGCTCTGGACTGTCGGTTGGGCTCTCGTCTCTGTAGGAGCACGTATTGCGAAAGAAAGCCGGACGCTCTGTATTAGTTCCCTCTCATTCAGTAACCCCGCTAAGCTTCCTTTGTTATGGTCAGACTCGGACTGAGCGGGAGGAAGTCGTTAACAGCGAGGCTCCCCTTTCTGGACGCTGCAGAGACTTTCCGGTTGCTGACTCTCGGCGCTAAGTAACCACGAAAGTTCTCCCTGCTCCGTTCTGACAGATATGAGCATATGCAGTGATCCCAGCTGCGGCTTTCTGAATTTGTGTCACACAGCAGATAATAGTCTCTCTCTCTCTCCCTCCCTCCCGCCTCCTCTCTCTCTCTCCCGCCCCCCTCTCTCTCTCCCGCCCCCCTCTCTCTCTCCCGCCCCCCTCTCTCTCTCCCGCCCCCCTCTCTCTCTCCCGCCCCCCTCTCTCTCTCTCCCGCCCCCCTCTCTCTCTCCCGCCCCCCTCTCTCTCTCTCCCGCCCCCCCTCTCTCTCTCCCGCACCCCCTCTCTCTCTCTCTCTCCCGCACCCCCCCTCTCTCTCTCTCTCTCTCCCGCACCCCCTCTCTCTCTCTCTCTCTCCCGCACCCCCTCTCTCTCTCTCTCTCTCCCGCACCCCCTCTCTCTCTCTCTCTCTCCCGCACCCCCTCTCTCTCTCTCTCTCCCGCACCCCCCCTCTCTCTCCCGCACCCCCCCTCTCTCTCTCCCGCCCCCCTCTCTCTCTCTCTCTCCCGCACCCCCTCTCTCTCTCTCCCGCCCCCCTCTCTCTATCTCCCGCCCCCCTCTCTCTCTCTCTCCCGCCCCCCTCTCTCTATCTCCCGCCCCCCTCTCTCTATCTCCCGCCCCCCTCTCTCTATCTCCCGCCCCCCTCTCTCTCTCCCGCCCCCCTCTCTCTCTCCCGCCCCCCTCTCTCTCTCCCGCCCCCCCCCTCTCTCTCCCGCCCCCCTCTCTCTCTCCCGCCCCCGTCTCTCTCTCCCGCCCCCCCTCTCTCTCTCCCGCCCCCCTCTCTCTCTCCCGCCCCCCTCTCTCTCTCCCGCCCCCCTCTCTCTCTCCCGCCCCCCTCTCTCTCCTCCTCAGTCCCTCTCATCTCTGCAGTAACGAAGTTAGGTAGGACGCCGATCTGGCTCATGTAGGACGCCGATCTGGCTCCTGTGGTACATGGTGCATCTGAAAAGTTCTGCGAATGGTCTCAGAAAATGAACGAAACGTGGGTTACAAAGAAAATACCTTTTCTCGTCTTCAAGGCAAGCATCGTTGTTATAATCATTAGCTGCGACACACTTCTGGCATTGGTTGTAAAGCTGTTGTAAACTGTCAGTAAACGCTTGGTGTCAAATATCTTGAAGCACCGCAGTCATGCAGTGTTGGATATCCGCCTCACTATGGGAAATCAGACCTGGAGCTACCAATACCATCTACAGGCGAAGTGGCAGTCAGTGGCGTGGTGTTCATCGTCTTCTTCACGTCCCTCTGGTAGAAATCTGTGATGGATCAAGTCCTTGCTGTCAATAAAAGCGACAAACTTCGTCTTAACCTTTTGATTTTGTTAGCTGACTTTTTTTGCTTTTGGAGGCGGGGAAGATGTGAACACCGTATCAGAGACTGTCGGTTGGTCTTCGGATTGTGTTGATAGCACCAGGCCTCATCTTCTGCAATGATTTGCATATTCAACTACGCATGGTCACGGTGCTTTGTAAGATGCCTTTGTTGGTAGTTCCCAGCAGCTCCACAACCGGTGTCAGAAGTGTGTTGCAGCTGATGGTGGTTGATGGTCTTCAAAGTAAAAGTACTTCGTTCCCAACTTTTGTTTTCTTTATTTTCTAAGACCATTAACCGAACTTTTTGGACACACCTTGTATTACCATTTCAGAGGAGAAAAACGCGAACGGCAAAATTGAGACTCCACAAAAGATGACTCTGGATATCGTAGTCATTATCGCTTACATGTTCTGGCTCTCTTCGAATTCGAATTTACACATCCGTCTATGTGATATGGCAGGATGAGATTTCGGCTTGCGAAGATAATTCTGTGTCTTGTGCCTACTGTGTAGACTCACGTCTAAGAGGGAAAACTTTCTTAAGCTTTGATCAATACACAGCTGGTCTTAAATTATTTCAAACTATACTGTGGTGAAGCCACCTTCGACGTATCGAGGCAGATAAACCGGTGGAACCATACTGGGCGATCTCTGTGGCTGGGTATTTCAGTGTTTAACTGTCACACTTTAAATCCAGAGATCCAGGGTTTCTCTCCAACCGATTCTAAAATCTCTTCAATCACTAAGCGTCTCTTTTACCTCTGGCACTGGATTATCCATGTCAAAACTGAAAAGCTGCACAGTGCGTCGGAGTCGGCGTTATACTGTAGGTCCCCCCTAAAACTAGCTGCGGAGGTCAATTTCAAGCTTGGAAGAAGGCATTGATGTACCAACTACAACAGGACCATGCCAAGTAAAGCACTGCAGTTTTCAGACTGACTTTCGGCTTGATCCACAGCTTCAGCTTAAGTTTCGAAGCAAATACTGTTATCAACCTTGTGTAATTGCTCGGTACGAATATAATCACTTTTGGGAATTGGACGATAGTTAAGTCATTGGATATTGGTATGGTTTCATTCTTGCAGACTTAAAGTATGACGCGATATACCACTATCGAAGAACTTTGAACTTTATCAAGGATATTTTACGTTCTCAGGTTTACTGTATCGTACTTTATCGGTGTCAGACACTCCTGCCAGCGTTCCCTCTCATCTACAGAGGACGGACTGTACCTTATTTATCGTGTCCGACAGAGAGCCTCATGATGTCGTACTACCACTGAAATGACGCCACGCGCGTCTGATCTCCTTCCAAAAGACGTCATCCTGTCTGTCATATTTAAGATGAAATGTTGGTGAGAAAACCACAATGTTCTCGACAGGTGAAAAAATACTGACACACACTCTTGATAGCCTTTATTTCATTAATGAGTAACGAATGTTCCACGACCTCTAGTGAGCGATTTGGTACTGCCATATACGTTCCATACTCGCAGTTTTTCTTTCCTTCGTGCCACCAGGATCTGTTGAAGGTGGAGTAACGGGTTTTCGTATCCTTTTCTCTATAGTATAAGAGAGAAGGCAACACAAAAGATAGTTTGTTTTTCGAAGAATTATTAAGAGGTTCTCTGAAAATGGACTTACAGTAAATTTAAAAAAAACATATTCTGTACGACAAATACTCGTACCAACAACTGCTGCAGTACATGCACAGGAGGTAGTAAACAGAGTAATATGATCCAAATTTTTGTTCTTCTTACTCTTGCTAGTTTTGGAAACAAACAAATCAACCTCTTAGCATAGTTCAAATTTTTCTATTCATTAATGTTTTTACGGAATAATTTCCAGAATTAGCTCACCACTTATAAAGTGGTGATTGCACAAAAGCGAACAGTAAGAATAATAGTGGTGTTCACTCACGGACGTCATGAATGTACGTATTCAGGGAGATAGGCATTTTAACTGCGCAGCCACAGTGCATATTATTTACTCTAATGAAATTCTTCATAAATAGCCCATCACAATCTCAGAAGAATAGTGATGCCCATATCTGCAACACGAGAGGGAAAAGACAGTTATTACATATTACTAAAGCTATCTGTGACTAGCAAAGCAGAAAAATATGCAGCAACAAAAATTTTTGATTGCACAATAATCTAAAATCTTTTCTCCCGGACAACTTCTATTCCATGGTCGAATTTGCATTTAAAAACAAGTAACATCTAAAGAAGTCTGATTTTCAAGTGTATTTGCATGAGTAGTACTAAATCATTTGTTCATTAAAATTAACACTAATCGCGTCTACATATCCCGTAAACGGACTCGTTCCACATTATTCATGGCTGGAATACACTGAGGTGACAAAAGTCAAGGAGCACTAACTTCGCGTCTCGTGGTCGTGCGGTAGCGTTCTTGCTTCCCACGCCCGGGTTCCCGGGTTCGATTCCCGGCGGGGTCAGGGATTTTCTCTGCCTCGTGATGGCTGGGTGTTGTGTGCTGTCCTTAGGTTAGTAAGGTTTGAGTAGTTCTAAGTTCTAGGGGACTTATGACCACAGCAGTTGAGTCCCATAGTGCTCAGAGCCATTTGAACCATTTGAACTAACTTCGCGTCGGATCTGCTTTTGCCCGGCGTAGTACTGCAACTCGAAGTGACATGGACTCAAAAGTCGTTGGAAGTCCCTACAAAAATACTGACCCATGCTGCCTCTGTATCCGACCGTAATTGCGAAAGTGTTGCTGGTGGAAGAAGTTGTTTACGAACTGACTTCTCGACTATGTCCCGTCAGTGTTCGATGGGATTCAAGCCGGGCAATCTCGATGGCCATATCATTCGCCTGAGTTGCCCAGAATATTCTTCAAACCAATCGCGAGCAATTGTGGGCCGGAGACATGGCGCATTGCTGTCCATAAAAATTCCGTCGTTGTTTGGGAACATGAAGTCCTCGAATGACTGCAGATGGTCTCAGAGTAGCCGAATATAGAGGTTTCCAGTCCGTGATCGGTTCAGTTGGACCAGAGGACCTAGCCATTCCATATAAACACAGTCTATACCATTATGAAGCCATCACCAACTTGCACAGTGCCTCTTTGATAACTTGGGTACCACGGGTTCGTGGTCAGCTGAAATCGGGCCTGATCTCATCAGGACACGGTTTTCCAGACGAGCCCAGGGAAGGCGTTACAGGCGATGTCGTGCTGTTAGCGAAGACACTCGCTTCGGTAGTCTGCTGTCTTGACCCATCAAAGGCAAATATTGCCGCAGTGTCCTAACGGATACGTTCGTCGTACGTCTCACATTGATTTCTCCGGTTATTGCACGCAGTGTTGCTTGTCTGTTAGCACTGACCACTCTACCCAAATTACGCTACTATCGGTCGTTAAGTGAAGGTTCTCCGTGGTAAGGCGTAATGTCTGAAATTTGTGTTGTCGTCATTCTCTTGCAATGTGGATCTCGGAATATTGAATTCTGTATTGATTCTCATGCGTCTAGCTCCAGTTATTGCGTTCAAAGTCTATTAAATCCCGTCTTGCTGCTATAATCACGTCAAAAACATTTTGACATTAATCATCTGAGTACAGGCGACAACTCCATAAATGCTCGGCCCTTTTATACCCTGTATGCGTGATACTACAGCCCTCTGTATATGTGCATATTGCTGTCCCGTGACTTTGTCACCTCAGTGCATTTAACTAAGACGATGCTATACCATTTTTTGTGGCATTTGTAGCGCCCTACTTCTTTCGTACGTAGATTTCTATGGACCACTTTCAGACGGAAGGCGAATATCTTCAATGTTTTATGCTGATTCATGTTTCCGTTCGGTGCTTATTCCTTTGCACGATGATCCTTTCTCTTCAAACCTTTGCCGGCCGGAGTGGCCGAGCGGTTCTAGGCGCTACAGTCTGGAACTGCGCGACCGCTACGGTCGCAGGTTCGAATCCTGCCTCGGGCATGGATGTGTGTGATGTCCTTAGGTTAGTTAGGTTTAAGTAGTTCTAAGTTCTAGGGGACTGATGACGACAGAAGTTCAGTCCCATAGTGCTCAGAGCCATTTCTCTTCAAACTGTCAGTGCCATATGTGAATGTTGTTGGTATTCGGAGATGCTTGACTGTGTCAATGACATCATCTCCTCTGCACTGTGATGACATAAAGTTGTTAAAGTCTAACGCGCAGACTGTCTTCTATGCGGATCAGCCTATTTCATTTACGCTAAAGGAACTTTGCAAATACATCTCACGGCACATGCGCCGGCTTCCGATTCACTGGGCTTGCACAGCGATAGAAATTCTCTGTAATTCTTATCGACGTATCTCTGTGTGTTAAATAGAGAGATGTTTCCTGGTGATGTCTTTCTGGTCGTAACGAAGTTTTATTTAGTAGTCTAAAACATTGCAATGCCCTATGACAGAAACTGAAGCAGATGAGTTCGACTGCTCTTCAATATTTCCATAATAAAAGTGTCTCGGGCGGTAAACCAGTAGCTATGGATTTGACTGCGCTACCACTGGCTTCCACTGCGATGTGTGTGCCGTACAAAAGCCAGTTAATGAGTGGCCCGGCGGCTGAACACACGGCGGCGATATTTTGTCACGTTTTCCTGGGATGTACCAGATCATACTACTTCAGCTTCCACCGCTAGGTAATAAATTTTACATTGCGTATTAAGGGTAGGCTTCGTGGTGGTGCAGTTCCGTGACACTGGATGACCACGTGCGGCCGACCGCAGTACTGATCTGCGTGATTAAAAACAGCGCCGCCTTTCTCCGTAATTGGCGGTTGTCAGCGCTGGCTGCCTTTCCGGCGATGCCGGGGACTAATTCATTAATAACAATACGGGCACCGGCTTTGTGAATATGACGTGGCTGGTGAGACAGGTGACTTCTGAAATTTGAGGACTGGCCAGAACGGCGAAAGGTCGCATCAGTAGTGCGGCTCCGTTCACTGGAATGTCAGGGGTCGGCCGGTCGCGCACTGTGCGTCTTTGTTTCGCGTACCGTCGGATAGTTTGCCCTGCGGAACGTGTCTGTGTTGCTCTAAAGAGCTGCGGCGGTTTAAAAGGAGAATCTGTGAAGGTACGGCGCCGAACAGACGGTACGGTATTTTCGTTTCCTAGTAGAAAAATTTGCACCTAGAAAGACGTGAACACGACGTTTGATTGGTATTCACGGAACCTTTGGCCTGAAAAAAAAATACGTGTCAGAAAAATCGTTTTGGTTTTTTTCAGTATCCTCGTTACAAAGCCAAAGAGCTAGAAAAGGACAGAAAATACGATCCATATGAATAGTTCACACGGCCTTACGAGAAAAGTAGCCTTGATCAACGTGGATGCTACCGTTGGTTACGGAGTATGTGTTGACTCTTGGATGACATGGACTGCTGTACGGTTACGAAACGATTGCAAAAGAAGCCCTTGTCGTTCCAGGTTTCAAGAAAAAAGTCGCAAAACTGCATACAGTTATTGACATCTATTGCTGTTGTAGAACTGAATAATGCGTGCTCACTTATGATGACCTTTTTGGAGAATTAAAATCTCCCCTATAAAAATTAGCACGCATTATCCATTCAGAGTTGTGAAATTCAGTTCTGTCTGTCCGTCAGTGAGATAAAGAGCGTCGTAAACAGCGTTGTCCTGCTTAACGCCTTGTTCCTGTGACTTGCGGAGAGGATTCCACCGCGTCCGGTGAGAGTAGTGTGTTAGTAGTCGTTAGTGTGTGATTCATTGTTTCTGTGCCCACCGAATAGCCAATCTTTTTTCTGCCATTAGTATGACGTACGAGTAACCTCTGTAGGTCATCCTCCGCGGATACAGCGAGAAAGGCCGACATGTCAGTTTCGAGTCACTCAAGAAGTCACTAAGGTCTGCAAAGAAACACATGGCTCTTCATGTGAATAAAGCGGAGCTGTTATATGCAGAGCAATCTGACTGATGTTTTCAAAACAGCTGCATATATAAGTGGTGGTCTTTCTTCAGTGCATCGTGTGATAAGTAAGTACAAAGACTACACACTCTTTTTGAAGTATCCCAAGAAAGAAAAATCACGACAGAAGCTTTCAGAAAGTGTTCATGACTTCGATAGAAATGAGATCCGAAGCAGCGTACATGAATATTTCTTTTTTTTCTGTTAACGTACCGTAACAATTTACCAACAGCTGCTTATTGGTTGCTGCCCTGAACGAAGATCCAGATTCGGGCAAGTTTTGGAGAACTAAGTTTTATAAATTTTTAAAAGCAATCAATTTTAAATATGTTTGGCGTGGACGCGATAGCGTGCAAGAAGGAATGACATCACTTTAGGGAAGCGGCGTTATCTACGAACCATTAAACTATTGAGAGATGAAGGAAGACCCATTTACTATCGTTGAATGCAGGACATACCCGAAGTAACGTCTGGTTAGACAATGCCATAAAATCATACAAACAAGCGTTTCTGCCCGGATTATCCACCGGAAACAAGGGCCCACTGGACAGAGGCAAACGCCTGATTATGACTCTCACATTGGGATCACACACATTGAGATCCTAGCAGATTTCGTCGAATGTTGTTCGTGGATTTTCGAATCCAAAAAGTGTGGAGATTATCGTGAGGAAACGTGCGCGCACCGTTACATTAGAGAAGCGGTTTAAAGGTGCTCATCCTCGGCTTCAGGAAAACGCAGTTATTGTTCTTAATAACGCGTTGTACCATTCTTGCCCAAAAGAAAAAGTTCCTAATGCGAATTCCAATAAGCGAGACATGTCACAATGGCTTCAATGTGAAAAATGTTCAAATGTGTGTGAAATCTTATAGGACTTACTGCTAAGGTCATCAGTCCTTAAGCTTAAACACTACTTAACCTAAATTATCCTAAGGACGGACACACACACACACACACACACACACACACACCACACACACACACACACACACACACACGCCCGAGGGAGGACTCGAACCTCCGCCGGGGACCTCAGTGTAAAAACATAGCCTTTGAAGACAGTATGTTGAAGAAGGAATTACTAGAGATCGCTAAAGAAAACAGAATGGTACACAACGAATACGCAGTAGATGAAATGGTTGAAAGTGTAGGGAAAATTGTTCTTCGAACTCCTCTGTGCCACTGCGAATTAAATGCCTTGGAGTAAGTTAGAGCCAGAATCAAAGGCTATGTTGAAGCAGAAAACAGCATATACAAAATGTCGGAAATTAAAAAACTTATTAGAACAAGCAGTAAGAACAGTGGCTGCAGAAGAGTCGAACAAATGTGCTCTCCATTTGGTGGAAAAAGCCGAAACTCAAATGTGGAAATTAGATTGAATTAAAGATGAGAGAGAGGAGCGTTTTGTTGAAAGCCTGAATGAAAAGAGAGTTCAACAGAATGAAATTAGTTCTGTCGTTCCTTTAACATTATTGTAAGCAGCACTGTTGATAAAATCGCTTTGTTTGAATCTGCTATGCCGTCTGTCTGTTTTTGCGCATTCTTTCGTTACATTGTAGCTCAAGTTCACAATAATGGATTTCTCATGAGCGACGCACGCTTCGCTGTGACGTCAGCACGGCGACCAACTGCACGGCGCATACGAAGGATTTCAGACACCCATGCTTCTAGGACGGGCGGTGGCCAGTCACGTGAAACTTCGGTTGGTCCCAGCTCTGGGTGAATAGGCTATATGTAGTAGATAATGTGAGAGGCTCCGTGCCGTTGACGCGTTCGAGGCTATTGTCTGTAGGAAGGTAGGTCTAGAAGATTAGCCTATTACGAAATACAGGAAAACTGACTAGTTAATCCTAACGTAAAGTGTTTCTGTTCTGGTGCACTATCGGTGGTAGTTCACTGGCAATACCCAAGAGTAACCGTTCAGAAGGCCCTAAAGTGGAATGATCATACAAAAGTAACTGTAGGAAGAGCTGAGGCCACGCTGAACTTAACGCGATGTATCGTAAATAAGTGTAAATCATCCACGAAAGAAGATGCGCGCAGAGCTCTTGCACATTCCATTCTGTAGTTACGCTCATCAGTGTGAGAACGAAACCAGGTTGGATTGACTGGAGCAACAGGGCGGACGGGTGGAGGGGGGGGGGCAGTGAGTTTCACCACCGGTAAGTTTTTAAGTTAGCACGAGAGAATGACAGAGATGCTCATAAAACTAGAATGGCAGGCACTGCGCATCAAGGAGAGGTTTCCTGCTGAAATTTCGGGAGGATCCGTTGCAAGAACAATAGGGCAAGGTACTGTCAGAAAACCAATAAACTGAGTTGGAATCATGGAAATTAATATGCAAATTGCCACAATCTGGACGCCATAAATGTAGTAAGCGAAATTAATGGAATGATTATAACTAGGAAAAATTTACATTTATTATTACACTGAAGCGCCAAAGAAACTGGTATAGGCATGCGTATTCGAAAACAGAGAATGTAAACAGGCGGAATACGGAGCTGCGGTGCAACGCCTATATAAGACTAGTGTCTGACGCAGTCGCCGGCAGTTGTGGCCGAGCGGTTCTAGGCGCTTCAGTCTGGAACCGCACGACCGCTACGGTCGCAGGTTCGAATCCTGCCTCGGGCATGGATGTGTGTGATGTCCTTAGGTAGGTTTAAGTAGTTCTAAGTTCTAGGGGACTGATGACCTCAGATGTTAAGTCCCATAGCGCTCAGAGCCATTTGAACCATTTTGACGCAGTTCTTAGATCGGTTACTGCTGCTAGAATGGCAGGTTATTAAGATGTGAGTTTGAGCGTGGTGTTGTAAGTAGCGCACGAGCGATGGGACACAGCAACTCCGAGGTAGCGATGAACTGCAGCTCTTTCCGTACCACCATTACACGAATGTACCATGGATATTAGGAATCCGGTAAAACATTAAATCTGCGACGTCTCTGCGGCTGGATAGAGGTCGTGCAAGAACGGGACCAACGACGACTGTAAAGAATCGTTAGACGTGACAGAAGTGCAACCGTTTCGCAAATTGCTGCAGATTTCAGTTCTGTGCAATCAAAAAGTGTCAGTGTACGAACCATTCGACACATCGATTTGGGCTTTCGGAGCCGAAGGCCCACTCGTGTGCCCTTGATGACTGCACGAGACAAAGCTTTACGTCTCGCCTGGGCCCTTCACCACCATCATTGAACTCTTGATGACTGGAAACATGTTGCCTGGTAGGACGAGTATCGTTTCAAATTGTATCGAGCGGATGGACGTGTACAGGTATGGAGACAACCTCATGAATCCACGGACCCTGCTTGTTAGCAGAGGACTATTCAAGCTGGTGGAGGTTCTATAATGGTGTGGTACGTGTGCAGTTAGTGATATGGGACCTCTGGTACGTCTAGATACGACTCTGACAGGTGACACGTACGTAAGAATCCTGTCTGATCACCTGCATCCATTCATGGCCATTGTGCATTCCGACGGACTTCACAATTCCAGCAGGACAATGCGACACCCCACACGTCCAGAATTTCTACAGAGTGGCTCCAAGAACACACTTCTGAATTTAAACACTTCCGCTGCCCACCAAAGTCCCCAGACATGAACATAATTGAGATATCTGGGATACCCTGCAACGTGCTGTTCAGAAGAGATTTCTACCCCATCGTACTCTTACGTATTTATGGACAACCCTGTAGGATTCATGGTGTCATTTCCCTACAGCCCTACTTCAGTCATTAGTTGAGTCCTTGCCACGTCGTGTTGCGGCACTGCTGCGTGCTCGTGGGGGTCCTACACGATATTAGGCAGGTGTACCAGTTTATTTGGCTCTTCAGTGTGTATCATCAACACACAAATTAAATTTTTGGGCCAATTTGACTGATCATAAACACAACTCGCAATTGTACAAACCCCAGTCACTCTCTTTGTTGTGGCAGCTTTCATGTTCCGTGGCTTTCGGATGATGCACTAGGAGGATAACCCGTTCGCTCATCCATAATGGCAGACTTAATCTCCTCAGGTGTAGCACGTTTCGTAGCCGACACGCCATTCTTGTGTACACGCTCCTGGCGTCTATGGTGTGCGGTAACCGTTTGGCAAGAATGGTGTTAATGTTACTTTTGGAGGATGTGATCAGACAAGGAAGTGCAGCCAGATGCGTAAAGACCGAAGTACTGGACCGCAAGCAAATTTTTCGTTATTGAAAGGAAAGGAATACGTCATCAAGTGATGATAGACATCGGAATAAAAGTAGAGCTCTGACTCTCTGAAGACTGAGTCGACAATACGTTGGCAAGCCTCTGAAAGAGGAACTACTGTATCTTCTGATTTCTCTGAGTGACTGTTCGCCTTCTCACCACTGACTACTATACACTTCGACTACTGACTGTCTGGTCTCTGCCTGACCACTATCTATTGACTGTCTGCTCTGTTGGCGCTCTCTCTCTCTCTCTCTCTCTCTCTCTCTCTCTCTCTCTCTCTCTCTCTCTCTCTTCTGCTCACATTGCACACTGAACGATTGACTGATTCACTGACTCGGCTCGGTCTGGTTTACCATTTACCAACTGACTATATTTTGGCTGCTCCCGCTTGGCAGTTTTGTCCATAGCCTCCCTCATTGTATCCTTCAGGCTACTTAATTTTGCGTCGGATCTTCTTTCATTGATAGGTCGAATTGCGGTTCCACCCAGTTAACGATCAACGCTGCAAAGTCACGGCGCTCAGTCTTCATACAAGGTGAAAATTTCTGATACTGGGGCGGCAGCCAAATAAACCATGAACTCTCATTTCATTCTCACGCTGTTCCTCATTGTGGCAATGCCCAGCACCGGCTGCTGTCTCCACAGCGAATAGCAAGATAGTGCTTCATGTGTTTGTTTTCCTTCCTTACTTGTCAAGAAAGCATCCGACAGCAAACCCATTTGTTTTTAATGGGAATGCCTGCGCTTTATTAAAGCGTTCGCGGGTGCTCACGACACTAAGCATCCCTCTTGCTGTCTTTCCGACGTAATCCAGTTGTCGCTCTTCCCGAGCGAGGGAGACACTTCAGTTTATCTGTATCTGTCTGACTCAGGGGAACGTTTCACGTACTTTTTGTGGCCTAAGCCTCCCTCTTGTTGTCAGCAGCCAGTGGTGAAATATTGCAGTAAACTTCCTCCTGTATCTGACGAAATGAGCATGACGACTACATAAGAGAAACTGAAGCTCTTGCAGAGACTCGCTGTCAGTTAAGGTACAAGCGATTTGAAAAGTTCATGAAGTGGATGCAAGATGATGTACTAAATTGGCTATGTACAGTGGAAAAATGTTCATTTAACATAACCAGTTATGTAGAGCATGTTGCATCCACCTCCCAAAATTTTGAATGTTTGCAACTTCCAAAAGGAAGTCCTCGATATTTGATTTAACACGTTCATGTCCGCTCCTACTACCGGCGACTCACATCTGAGCATCTCGTCAGCCGGCTTGTACCACCCGTGGCTCGCGCTCCAGTCTGCCAATTATGCTATCAACACACTAGCGTAGAATACAATGTTATGTGACCCTTCAACGACAGAACTTCTGAACAATTGAGATATCGCATAATTTGAAATTAATTTAGTGTTAAATTGTTTTACGTTATTTCTCTAGTTTTAAAAGAATGGACTTACGCCACTTCCAAAACGTAAAGTCAGTATATTAAAATAATAGACTAGGGCGTTTGAATATACCGCCGGCCCACGGAAAGCAATAGCAAAAGCACCGCCGTCAGATAAGGGACCCACAGCGAGAAACATACTTCTCAGCACTGGCGTGACCGTGTTAAATTTATTGATACGTTGTAGGTTTAAGTTACTGACTTACAGGACAGAAAAAAAGTTGCGGTACAAATATTATAACTCATTGCTGTAAAGCTCTAGAAAGTAACTAAATAAATTATGTTCATAACTCCACAGAAAGGGTAACATTTCATATATTTGCATGTTTAAATACTTTTTTCACTTATTGTTTAAAAAGATACAGAGAACATAGCGTACCTGGAACAATCTCTACAAGCCACCGTAATGCTGACTGAATTGTATGAAAATTCTTCATTTCTATCCCAATCCATCCGCATATTGAGCGAGGAAAAGATTTCTGGCTATATCTCTCTATATATATTTTTTATTCTCATGACCGCCAAGGGAAATGTATGATTGTGCCAGGATGCTGGTTGCACAGCCCTTTTTTTTGTATAAGCTTCTCTAAATTTACCTAAAATGGTTTCGTGAAAACATCCTCTTCTTCCAAGGATTCCCATTTAAGTTCCCAGAATATTTCTGTTGCGCTTCCTTATGGTCTATACCGATCTGTTAAGATTCGAGCATCGAGTCTTTGAATTCGATGTCTACTGTCGTGTCTTCTTGATAAGTAACCCAAACTGGAATAGTACTCTAGAATCTGTTGCACCAGCGTATTGTGTGAGATTGCATTTATAGATGTATTGCAGTTCATCAAAACCCTGACGTGTTCACCATTGATCTTGTAATCAGGAACTATCGGGTTTTCTCTTTGTTATCGGAATTGTCTCACATTTTTACATATTCAAAGAGACATGTCAATTGACAATTTTTCTGCATTTCCTTACTATCGTCCAGTGACTATTCCTATTTTCCTGTAAACAACAGCATTGTCAGCGATGATGAACTATCGATAAAAGCTGGTATTTTTACATGTAGTAGTTTAATACGTATACACATTTATTGATTGTTTTTTTCCTATCCGTTGAACTTTTCCCACAAACACTTCACGTAATTTACTACCTGATGTTCTATGTACGGTCTTAATTGCATCACTAAGCGCACTACGCCTGCCAGTATTGGCCAACTACTTTGTATCCATGGTTACACACTTTAACACCTGACCTACTGTCCAGCGGAAAGTAAGCAATAACGGCTTGCTCTTGCCGCATGTGCTTGGAAGTACTACCCAACCTAAAAACACACTACTCCTAATAGCTATAATTATTAGTCTGCAAATGACTAATAATTATAGCTATTAGGAGAAATACGTTTTTAGGTTGGGTAGTACTTCAAAGCACATGCAGCAAGAGCAAGCCGTTATGATAACATGTTTTTCAGTGCACTGTTCTCAGTCACCAGTAAAAATATCTGCACTTAAACCCGTTACACCCAGTGTGTGTATGTAGTAATTTCACTTAAACCCTTGTAACTGAATTGATAGTGACTGTAGAAACGATCCACGTATAAACATAAGTAACTGGATTTCGCCCTGCCGTGGGTTATATAGTCTTGTGGATCGTGCCCCTGCTGATGAGGTCGTTTTGTGTTTTGCAGAAGCAGATCCAGAGCGCGCAGTCGGACTCTGGGCCTCGCCGCGAGAAGGACAAGAGCGCCAAGCGGAAGTCCAACCTGAACCGCTGCCTCACCGCAGAGGCCGTCGCGCCAGCCGTCCATTCAGGTGAGTTCACTTCTGAGACGACGCGCTGCGTGTACGCTGTTTTTACGGCGCTTATTATAATACCGCTCCAATTACTGGTGGCCATACACCAGTAAGATACCATCAAAGACACGAAAACACATTCACATCCTTCCACCAGCGTCGCTGGTACGTCAGTGGCAGTAGTTAACTGTAAAATGTCGGGGATATTGTCCATGTATACTTTTATACGAAAAGTACGTACTAATTACAATAAAACTCTTCTGATGAAAATATAGGGCATTAATATAGAAAAATTACGAAAATATGTAATAAATACAGATCATCTATTATATTTTGAACAGTCCCTAAAGTGATACAGTTAAACTGTTCCCAAGCCGCACACACTTAGTGGAAAACAAAACATTGCAATTGTGGTTCAAATGCCTCTGAGCACTATGGGACTCAACATCTTAGGTCATCAGTCCCCCACGACTTAGAACTACTTAAACCTAACTAACCTAAGGACATTACACACATCCATGCCCGAGGCAGGATTCGAACCTGCGACCGTAGCGGCCGCGCGGTTCCAGACTGTAGCGCCTAGAACCGCATGACCACACCGGCCGGCCTACAATTGTGAACACACAAATAAAATTATATGTAAGGGCAGTCAAATGAAAGAGAGGCAGACTATACAGGGTGTTCGAAAAGTCTCATTACAAACGTCTAGGACTTAACGAGGGGACTGAGTACATAATATTTTGAACAGGAACCCGTATCGGGAAACGTAAGGTTTCCGTTCTACGACGGTTTCAATTCAAATGTGTAAAGCGTCCACGTCTGCTAAGGGAAAGAGAAAACTCTGAGTTGCTTGTCCTCGTACACTATGTGATCAAAAGTATCCAGACACCCCCAAAAACATAAGCTTTTCATATTAGGTGCATTGTGCTGCCACCTACTGCCAGGTGCTCCATATCAGCGACATCAGCAGTCATTAGACATCGTGAGAGAGCAGAATGGGGCGCTCCGCGGAATTCACGGACTTCGAACGTGGTCAGGTGACTGGGTGCCACTTATGTAATACGTTTTGTACACGAGATTTTCACACTCCTAAACATTCCTAGGTCCACTGTTTCCGATGTGGTAGTGAAGTTGAAACGTGGAAGGAGACGTACAACACAAAAGAGTACAGGCCGACCTCGTCTGTTGACTGACAGAGACTGCCGACAGTTGAAGAGGGTCGTAATGTGTAATAGGCAGACATCTATCCAGACCATCACACAGGAACTCCAGACTGCATCAACATCCACTGCAAGTACTATGACAGTTAGGCGGGAGGTGAGAAAACTTGGATTTCACGATCGAGCGGCTGCTCATAAGCCACACGTCACGCCGGTAAATGCCAAACGACGCCTCGCTTGGTGTAACGAGCGTATACATTGGAAGACTGAACAGTGGAAAATCGTTGTGTGGAGTGACGAATCACGGTACACAATGTGGCGATCCGATGGCAAGGCGTGGGTTTGGCGAATGCCCGGTGAACGTCATCTGCCAGCGTGTGTAGTGCCAACAGTAAAATTCGGAGGTGGCGGTATTATGGTATGGTCGTGTTTTCCATGGAGGGGGCTTGCACCCCTTGTTGTTTTGCGTGGCACTATCACAGAACAGGCCTACATCGATGTTTTAAGCACCTTCTTGCTTCCCACTGTTGAAGAGCAAGTCGGCTATGGCGATTGCGTCTTTCAACACAATCGATCACCTGTTCATAATGCACGACCTGTGGCGGAGTGGTTACGCGACAATAACTTCCCTGTAATGGACTGGCCTGCACAGAGTCCTGATCTGGATCCTATACAATGCCTTTGGGATGTTGTGGAACGCCGACTTCGTACCAGGTCTCACCAACCGTCATCGATACCTCTCCTCAGTGCGGCACTCCGTGAAGAATGGGTTGATGTTCCCCAAGAAACCTTCCAGCACCTGATTGAACATATGCCTGCAAGATTGGAAGCTGTCGTCAGGGCTAAGGGTGGGCCAACACCATATTGAATCCAGCGTTAACGATGGAGGGCCCCACGAACTTGTTAGTCATTTTCAGCCAGGTGTCCGGATACTTTCGATCACATTGTGCATGTAACATGGTAGGCAGGGTCACGCCTACTAATTCAGACGGCACTTAATATCACTTAACGACTGCCGTACTGTGAGACCCATTCAATGCCTGTACGACTGCGATACAGTAAATATGGCTCGGTACACGATTTCCCACTTCATAGACATGTTCCTTGTGTATGGCGAAGCTCGAGGTAACAGAAGAGCTGCTAGTCGGCTGCATAACGAACGTTTTTCGCCGCGTAGTACGCCATCGCACAAACTTTTTGCCTAAGCCAACCAGCAGCTCCGAGAATCAGATATCTAATACCCAAAATGATTTCGTTCAAAGTCTCCTCTAGACTTTGTATAGTATGACTGACGGTCATCAGCTATATGCGTTCACGTTGTTCGTGCATTTTCTATCTGGGGATATCTAACCCATCCCATTCTGTTAGGTTATCTTCCGTTATACCTTCGAATCTGGCAGAGTAATATTTTGATCCAACTGTACCATCCATTAACCTGGCTATATGACGCACCCAAGTCCACTTCAGGGTAGTCACTGTCGCAACTAAGTCTGCCGTTCCAGTCTGGTTCCTTGATTCGTATGTTCATTTTCCTGTGTCTCCTGATAATTCCTGACATGAATACAGATGGGATTGACGGTACGGTACGATCTCGAAAAAGTTCAGAGAAGGACAACTGCCATTGTGTTACCGCGAAATAAGTGTGTAATACAGGGTAAGTGAGTTGGGGCTAACAGTAAAACAAAGGCGTTTTCCAACGAGATTCGTTCACGAAATTTCCGTCTCCAGTTTTCCATGCCGAATGCGAGAGTATTTTGTTGAGTCTCACCCACACATGGAGTAATTAGCATCGTAATAAAATGAGAGGGATGAGAGCTCGCACAGAAAGATTTAGGTGTTCATTCTTCCCACATTAGAGAGTGGATCGTTCGATTAATCGCCTGAAAGTGATTCAGCGAACCTTTTGCCGAAGACTTCAGTGGGACTTGCACAGTAATCATATGGATGTAGATGTGTAAGGGCAATAAAAAAGTTTCCGTTCGAATGCCGCACAGCCAAGAATCACTGCGTGAAGAAGTCCGTAACTGTCCGCTGCGCATACACGTCCGGCAGGAATTGTCGACCCTTCGAGGCCTTGTTTAAAACACCGAAGTCGTGATAATCGCACAGGGAAAGGTCAGGACTACAGTGCGGGTGCTCGAGTGTGTCGCACTTAAGCTGCCGCAACTTCTGCGTTATGACATTTGCGATGTGGGGACACAGCACAGAACTTGGCGCTCGATTCCACAACGGTGGTTCTACCGTGTTTCTTCTTCGGCAGCCAAGAAGAGAATAATAGCACTTTGGCCCTGTTCATTTAGCGTACGAAGACGCGAATGCCACGCTAATTGCCTGCATGCTGGTGCTTCTATACCCACATCGGAGTCGCACTGCATCACACATACACTGCAGCAACGCCCTAGAACTGAGATGTTTTGATCTCGTGTTATAGAATCTATCCGTTACTAGCTTTGCAGCTTTCGGTTTTTGACTATTTTTCGCTTTAAAAAAAAGTTGATATCTCGGCGCAAGAAGTCAGAACCGGTAATGCGATATTGCATGGTTTTAGCGGAGGCCTATTTGAAGATATTTTCCTTGCTCCGCATATGATGGTATTTAGACAGCGTTAATAGCCGTATTTAGGTAATAGCAATTCTGTACTGCGTTCTTTAGTTAATAGGCAACAGCACAAGATTAGTATGCCGCAGAGAGTGTTGCATTTATTTTGTTACGGAACTAAGTTACAGGCTGAAATAAAATACACGGTGCCGTCTCATTCTGCGTGTGTGTTGTTTTGACTGCATGTTGGCGTAGGTCTGGCTGTAACACCTCATGAACTTACAGCAGTAGTACTGAGAGCTTTTCGAATAGAGTATGACGTTTACTGTTTCGCGAGACGTAAACGATCTACTTCATTGATTCGATCAGAAGACAACCACCTGCCGCCGTCTGCGCAACACGGTGAGATGCTACACTCTACACTCTACAGGCTGCTGATGCTTCACTATCGCTACGCATAGCTAATGGTGGCGAAACAGCTATTTTCTTTTCCGATAGTACTTGACTGTTACACACTGAACGAAGTGGCGCAGTGGTAAGAAGCTGGACTCGTATTTGGAAGGTCGCCGATTCAAATCCCCCTCCGCCCGTCCATATTTAAGTTTTCTGTGATTTCTCTAAATCGTTTGACTCAAGCAGGAATAGTTCCTTTTGAAAAAGAAACGTATGATTGTTCTTCCTCTTCTGCCACAGCCCAGACTCGTGTTTGGTCTCGAACGACCTCGTCGTCGACGGAACGTTAAACCCTAATCTTCCTTCGTCTGAGCCTTTGTCGAAACAACTTTTCTTTTATTTCTGCAGCTCTAAATGCGCGCCTGACTGTGTTTGAACGGCGAAACCGCACCATTTCCGACAGCTATCGGCGTTTCATCTGCAGTGTCTGCTAGTGCCTCGCCACCTTTTTGTAGCGGGCTGGCGGGCTGTTTACCTGGCAGACCTCCGCCGCCCCTGTTTGCCCTCCGTGTCGAGTTCTCCGAACAGCGGAGCGCTAATGCCGCCCTGCTGTTTCATCTCACGTGCAAACGAACAGTTCCAGGGGCACCTCTTCCGCAGGGCACCGTCGTCGTTCTTCGGTGTTTGCTATCGATTTCGCTACTGCCGGAGACCGACAGTAAAAACTGGGAGGATGGAGGTCGTCAATTGCGGTCTGCGTTTGCACCGTTGCTCACCCCATCCTGGAGTTTGGGGTCTGCTAGCTGCAGACCAGATGACGAGATAGTCGGCGCTCTTGCGGCTTCAGCTGTCCATGTCGAGGTTTGAACGTGTTTTCTGAATCGTCTGCATTTATAATCCCAGTCCAGATGCGTACTTAGCGAGTTGTCACTTTAATTTTCTAAAGGACCTTGTAATCAATCAAAAATTTACCAACTATTACTAGCTTGTCAAACTATTAGTCAATGTGCGGATGTGTTCCACGTGTTTGAGAGAAATATCGATTGATGGCCAATTTTCCAAGATATCGTACTTCTGTGTTGTGGTTTCATCGCGCTTGTTTAACGAGAAAGAGTTTTATTATAATGTATCCCACTATTGTGGAAACAGCGATCAAAGATAAAAACAAAGAAGCACTGGGAACTTTCAAATGGTAAAAGAGTTGCGTCTTTCCCAACCCTATCTTAAGCGGGAAGCCAAAGAAGGAAATCAATGTTCTACGCACAATAAACAAACGGACGATGTAGTCGTAGTTTCCCCACTTCGTATTTAATGGAATTTAGAGGACGAAATAGAAGAGAACAGATTTTAGCCTGACTTTATCTTATTCGATGTGAGTGCAAAGTAATTCTAAAAACTCTTTAGAAGTTTGACTGTCCATTCCGCAAAGTTGATGTAATCACAAGGTTTTTGTGTAGTATGATTTTAGCTGATTTTCAGGGGTATATTTTTCTCATAACTTCAGTCAGTCACTGGACCAGTCACTGGACCAGCATCATCTTTACACTCAGTCCAGGAAATGCTTTGTCTGCCTTGGTAGCCATTCCCACTACAGCCAAAATATTCTGCGAAAAGATATGCACATAGTGATAGCTGCTTCAAAAGTGTTCTTCTTGTTGTGGCTCTGCCACGTATAGGTGCGGGGTCGCGTTGTTGTTTAAAATTGGCTCGGTTAATTTAAGGGTGACCGGATACCCTTCCTGTCGCTACACGATTACACCCCAGGCCGAAATCTGTGTATCCAACTGTCTGCGTGTAGTGTGATCCACGTGAAAGTGAGCGAAAGTTTCCTTAATGTTTACGAATCGTGTGGTTGAGGCTGGACTTGGGTGCCGGCCCGCTACTTACCTAGGAGGATGTGAGAAACCGTCTAAGAGCCAGGTTGGTCAGCACACCTAATGTCGACGTCAATCCGCCTGGCATTCGATCCGGGATCGGCACACCTACCCCATCCGTAAAGCGGCGCTTTCACACGCACGGCTATCAGAGTGGGTTGCTTCTAGAGGTTAAATTTGACAAACTATTTTGGCTCGTCCGCGAGCTTGTTTCCAATCCCGTGAGTAGGAAACAGAATTTTACAAGTTTGATCGTTTACAGGGGTCTTTAATAATATTTTTCGTTCAATGGCTTGGTGGCTCAGTGCTGAAGTGCCGGACTACAGAACCAAAGGTCTCGGGCAATCAGTTCTACGATTTTTATCTGTCACTTACACTTGTTTCACGTCTGGCAACCGAGCGAGGTGGCGCAGTGGTTAGCACACTGGACTCGCATTCGGAAGGACGACGTTTCAAGCCTGCGTCCGGCCGTCCAGATTTAGGTTTCCCGTGGTTTCCCTGAATCGCTTCAGGCTAATGCCGGTATGATTCCTTTGACAGGGCACGGCCGATTTCCTTCCCCGCCCTTCCCTAATCTGTTGGGACCGATGACCTCGCTGTTTGGTCCTCTCCCCCAGATCAACCAACCAACAAGCCTCTGGCAATACTTGTCAATGTAAAAAATGCTGAGTTGCACCGTGGTTCGGAGTCTGCGTAAACTGTTACGTTTAGCTATAACTGACTGTGTCAGTGAGTTCAAAATGGCATACCTCCATTGAGACCATGTGTGGTGAAGATGGTTTTCATACCAGCCTTCGGGTTGATGACTGCTTTACCTGAGGTCTTGAGTCTTCATCAGCAGGCCGTTTCCCAAAAACTGTGATAAGAATGGGGACGTCTGACATATTTAGGACAGTACTGCCCTAGACAAAAATGTGTAATGACGTGGACGAAAAAATGTGGGGGAACCATTAAGGGCCTGTTGAATGTAATGAATATCTATCAGAGTATACACGCCACTATAACTGTTTACCTAAAACTGTCAGTCTCGACTTTTTCTACATCACTGTGATACGTTGTAAACATCCTTTAGATTGAAAATAAACCTACGACAGGAGAAAACATTAAGGAGCCACAGGAATTTATCAAAAAAGTAATACAGGACGTGTAGAATGAATTTCTTTTATTTACGCAAATGTTCACAAAACTTTGGCCCTTAGACTACCGGTTTTGGTCAGCAATGTCCATCTTCAGATCATCCTAATACAATACAGCCATAGTGGCATCACAAAATTTACACAGCCAACATAACATCTTCGCACATATTAAAATATGGTGAAAACTAGGACACAGTTCCAGCGGAGTCATTATGTATCTATCGCTACTGTTCATAACAAACTGCAGTAGCAGATGAAGCAGAAGAATTCAGCTACCTTATGCAAAAATAGTTCATATCGACCAAACATAGGAGAACATGTCAGATTAGTACAGGCAAAGAGGGCTTTCCTCGCCAAAAGAATACTTGAATTAAATATGCGAGGGTTGTTTTTTAAGTAAGGGCCGTTTTTATTTTTAAAAAAAGATACAAATACTTTTGTAAAAAAACTTATTTTCTGATTCTACACACTTTTACCTATTTTTCTACATAGTTGCCTTGTTTGTTTAAGCACTTGTCATACCGTACAACTAAGTTTTTAATTCCCTCTTCAAAGAATTCGGCCGCCTGCTCCGACAGCCAAGAGTTCACGGACGCTTTCACTTCATCGTTGTCATTGAAGCGCTGCCCGCCAAGATGGTGTTTCAGGTACCGGAAAAGGTGAAAATCGCTAGGAGCAAGGTCGGGGCTGTATGGTGCATGGTCCAAAACTTCCCAGCCAAATGAATCAATCAAATCCCGAGTCTTTTGAGAGGTCTGAGGCCTAGCTTTATCGTGCAGGAACGAAACTCCTTTTGTCAGCATGCCGCGCCTTTTGTTTTGAATTGCTCTGCGGAGCTTCTTTAGAGTTGCACAGTAGGCATCTGAGTTGATTGTCGTTCCTCGTGGCATAAAGTCCACTAGCAAAACACCGCGCCGGTGTCGGAACACAGTTGCCATAATCTTGCGCTTTGACAGCGTCTGTTGGGCTTTGACCTTGACGGGTTAGGTTGTGTGTCGCCATTCCGTCGATTGTCGCTTGCTTTCGGGAGTGATATGGGATACCCATGTTTCATCTCCAGTGACAATTTGACTCAAAATGTCATCCCCTTCTTCCTCGTAACGAATCAAAAAGTCCAATGAAGTGGCAAATCTCTTCCCTTTGTGGTCCTCTGTGAGGAGTCTGGGTACCCACCGAGAACACAGTTTCTTAAAGTTTAGGTTTTCAGACACAATTTTGTACAAAACCGATCTTGAAACTTTTGGAAATTCCAAAGAAAGAGTGGAAATTGTGAATCTTCTGTCCTCACGAATCTTTGTTTCGACTGCAGCCACCAAATCATCAGTAATCACAGAGGCCCGGCCTGAGCGTTCTTCGTCATGGACGTTTTGACGGCCATTTTTAAACTCTCTAACCCATTGACGCACTTTACCTTCACTCATTGCATTCAAGACATAAACTTCTGTTAACTGACGATGAATTTCTGCAGCTGATAGGCTTCTCGCGGTCAAAAAACGTATCACTGACCGTATCTCACACGCGGCGGGCGATACAATAATCGTAAACATTATAAAGTAGCACAGCGATGCGTACACGTCAGCTACAGAGCTGCAACTTGAATCAGTGTGAACGGGAAGGATGCCGGCAAGTGGCGCGGTGGCTTGTTGCGGCGTCCGCGCGAACTACGGGACTATACGCGCGAACGGCCCTTACTTAAAAAACAACCCTCGTAGGTCTTAATTAGAGAAACGAGAAAGTAGCACAGAATTGTATGGAAGTGATGCATTGACTGTGCGAAAGCTGGGCAAGATGAGAAAGCGTTTGAGATGTGGTGTTACAGAAGCAAAGTGGACTTACGAGATAAGAAATTAATTAATTAATCCACAGGAAACTGAGAAAATGAAGTACGGAGAACACTGAATAGAAGAAGGAGTAACATGGTGGAGCGTCTGTGGATATCTTACATGGTACTGTAATTGAGGATGTCGCGTGTACGTGCTACTCTGAGGTGAAGAGATTGATAGAGCAGCCGAAATCGTGGCGGGCTGCATCAATCCGCTTATAAGATTAAAGCTCCAAAACGAAGTGTAAGTTTTCAATGTTCATTAAGTTTGCATTGCTAATGATATATGAATTTGACGATGAACTTTAAATTCACAAAATACGTGCACAAAATTTAGCACGCGAGTGCCCTACAGAAATTAGCAGAGCACGCTTTCTGGAAAATCTGAAACCTTAGATTAAGCTGATGTTTCATCCTATTACATTAAGGTACTGCAACCTGAGGTTCTCACACGGGGTATCTAGGGAGCTCACAACAAGGGATTGGTGTAATAGAGGGACCATAGTGTAGGACACGTGCAAGGATGTTAAATGTCTATGGAAATATTGAAAGTGTCTCACGGAAGACATTTTGATGTAAAACCAGCACAAAGCTGCTGAAATTGTGATTGTCCTACAACTAGTTTCGATACTAATGCCAGGCTTCGAAATTTTAAAATATGTAACCTATTTGACATATTTCAAAATTATAGACACCTGATATACTACGTACCTACTCCTTGGCGATACAGCCCATGTAGGGCCTTGGCCCCTCCGATGATCACAGCCCAATCCTGGCGATTTTCTGCTCGTTTCCTCTATCTCCGGACTCAAGTCTTTCTCAAATCATTTTCCACATCCTCCAGCCATCGTTTCCAGGGTCTCCCTTTACTCCTTTTGCCACCTGGATTTCCTGTGTAAACCTTTTTGCCAGCTCGATCCTCCGACATTCGCTTTACATGGCTCAGCCATCCTAATGTTACACTTAATTTCAGTCACAAAGTCAGGATTTCTACAAAGTTCTTCCAATTGCTTGTTTCTCCTTATCCTCCATTGCCACGCCTCATTCACGGCTCCAAAAAATCTTTCTTAATACTTTCGTCTCGCATCTTCTCAAGAGCTCTTCTTCCGCTACAGTCATTGTCCATGTTTCTGAGCCATACATTACAACCGATCTTATGACTGTTCGATAGACAGTCATCTTCGATTTTTTGCTCAAGCTGCGTGGCTGAAGGATCTTGATCAGGACCCAGTAAGCTCTATTTATATACTACTCAATTTAAAAAATTTTAAGTGTATCAGACGATTTCATTGTCGAATATTGTTGCAAAACAGTAAAAATTTTACCAGCTTTTTGCTGGTTTTACGTCAAAATGGCGCTTGTAAAAATCGTGGATAACAGCTTCAGAACGTATAGCCAATTAGTGGATGTTAGTCTAACCAAAGTAATGCTGAAACTGGTATTTCATAATTCAGCCAATGTAAGCAGGGACAGATTCTTCTCACTAGGGAGGAATCACTTACGGCGCTCCGTAACGCTCAATCTTAGGTCCATGTGTGCACAAGATCTACCGTCTAATACAGAACAAGCAGAATTCATTCTTTTTGCTGATGACACTAGTATTGTAATCCACACACACACACACACACACACACACACACACACACACACACACACACAGAAACAGAAGAAATGGTAAATAATGTTGTTAAACGTCTTGTGGTTTTCTGCAAATTATTTCTCTCTCGAAAATTTTTCTTTTTAAAATTCAGCCTTGATCACACCACGTATGTTACAAGAACATAGGTGACCGGTTTCGGTCACATCAAATGACGATCATCAGACCCATGGCAGCCAACTGGTTGACATCACAGCAGCTGAGAAGAGTGCTCCACCTACCATCTTCGAAGGATGCCATGGGTCCGATGATGGTCATGTGATGTGATCGAAACCGATTATCTATGTTCTTGTAACATCTTGGTGTGATCAAGACTGAATTGTAAAAAGAAAAATTTTATAAATTTTTGATCACTGTTCTAAATATGTTTATTAAAATTATTTCTCTCTCAAATTAAAAAAGTTAGTTCTGCACGTCGACAGGTACTAAGCTAACAATAAGTGTAACATATGATGAGGAAATATTAACTAAGGTGGAAACATCAAAATTCTTGTGTGTCCATATTGATGAGAAATGAAAATGTAAAAAGCACGTTTTAGAACTCCTAAAACAACTTAGTTGAGCCACATTTGCACGTAGAATCATTCCAAATCTTGCGTTGAGAGAAATCAGTAACTTATTTGCATATTATCATTCAACAATGTCACATAAAATAATGTTAATGGTTAATTCACCTTTAAGAAAGTAAGTTAAAGAAAGTGCTGACCGAATAATATTAGTGCTCACCTACGATCATATTGTAGACATTTGCTTCAGGTGTTCGGCAGTTAGACCAGTGTTTCAAAGTACATTTGTTCCATCGCGAAAGAAGTGGCTTACAGATGGTTCGTTCGACCGATTCCTGAGTATTGTTTCTCAGTCTGGGAGCCGTACCAAATAGGATTAACAGAAGAGATCGTGAAGATCCAAGGAACAGCCAGCGACACGTTTCGTTCACAGGGTCGTTTACTTGGCGCGAGAACGTCACTGCAGTGCAGACGCTACAAGGGATGCGTAGTGCATCACGGAGAGGTTTATTGTCGAAATTTCGAAAGCTTACGTTGCTAGAAGAGTAGGACAAAATATTACTTTCTCCCACATACGCTTCAAGAAAATTAGAGCTTCTAGATATCATACGGAGCTTTGCCGATTGTCATATTTCATTCATGGAAGGGGGATCAGTTAGTGGTACCGAAAGAACCCTCCGTCACACACCATAAGGTGGCTTGCGGTCTGTAGATGCTGAAGTAGTAGTTGACGTAGATGAAATTTGTACTGAGCAGCCCAATACTGTTCAAAGTGCACAACGATGTACATAATTACAATATCAGAAGAAAAAAATTACATTTATTATTCTACATTCAGATTGTCTTTAGCACAGAAAGGGATGCACAATGCTGCAACTAAAGTTTTTGATCACTTATCCAGTGATACCAAATGTTTTACACATAGCAAAGTTAAATTTGAAAACAAACTGAAAGTTTTGCCTTCAAAGCTCATTCTGTTCCGTATAAGAGATCCAATTCTTGTAATATGTAAAAGGTAGCGGGTAGGAACTATTAATTCAAATCTGTATTTAAAAAAGTTGTTAAATGATGAGCACGAAGCCATATTTGCAAATGAATATGTAATGTGTCGTAACTCCACTAACATCAACGTGGAGTTAAAACAGCCACTCCATTCACCGCCATCGCCTGCCATCATGGTATGAGGGTCTGAGGATGGTCAAAAACAGCTCGAGACTGTTTGAGTCGATTTTTAAAGAACTTTTTCCAGTTTGTTGTTCTCCACGAGAAACGTTCTCGAAGAGTCCTGAATGTAAAATGGCTAGTACCACATCATAATGGTTAATCGTATAAATTATGGATGGAACCTAACTCGAACCACATCATTTCGATTAATCATATAAATTATGGATGAAACCTAACGAACTGACCAACTAACTGACTGATTAATAAATGTCTCACAGAAGTTTGCTCGAGCCTGTTTGCTTAAAGCAATACTTGAAAAATGGGGCAGGCCGAAGGTAGAGTATCAGTATGGCACAAGTACTCAGCTTCTCGCCTGATGCTATTTCGTGGTACACGGTCGCTTCACAGCGTCGTAGTTGACTCCGCTGATACTAAACGTTTATGGGAGAACCGCCTGGAACAAGTAGCTTCTGCTGTCGCATCTTTCATGGAGACTCCTCCATAATGGCTCTCATAGGCCTCTGTTACAGCCCTGGTATCTCCCAGGTCGTTCGATGAGAACGAGCGTAAAAATATCAGTGGAAAGACTAGCTCCAAATGACTTTCCTCAGTATTTTAAAAAAAGTTTCATGGGAGAGAAACACGCCGTTTTGTTGGTGGTATGTAGAGATAATCACCCTAAACTGAATGCTTCCCCAAAACTAGGTAATCTTCAAAGTTACTGAATTGATCTCCCCTTTCCCACTCAACTCCAGCAATTGTCTGCCTGAGGGCTGTCTCTAACTGATTTTTGAACTTGTTTGACACGTTATTTTAGCAATATTAACACGCTGTTATATAGTTGTATTGCGTAACTGCCGGTGCAAACCACAAAACTGTGTTCATCACGTTACCGCAAATGTCACGTGCTATTCAGTTAAACGTTTCGCTTGTTAGAGACTCCTCACTTTCCACTATGGGCGAAGACTGCTCTCCCTCAGTCATGTACTTTTAGGAAGAGTAGATACAAAAATTTCCTGATTGTCTCGAAACGTAAATGTACGAATTAATTTTTTGTTTGTTTGTAGGCACATGTCTGCATTCAGCAGATCTGGTAGATGCTTTGGCTGCTATATCGTCGTGCTACAATACTGTTATGGGCGGTTTTCAATATGTTCTAGAGCTGCATACACGTACCTGCAACAAACAAACAATTAAATATGTAAATTAAAGTTTTCAAGGCGATCATGAAAATACGGTACGTGCCCCTTGCGCAGATACCTCTCGGCAGATGATAGCGGCCTTGTATCTGAATTGTGTGCTCTTGATTCATCAGAGCCAATTATCAATCATTCCCTATGCTTCTCGTTAGGCAACCATTGTCGTGGGCATGCTATTACTCTTAATTTTAGCTGTCTTTTTATAAAGAATAGCCCTTGTATGCAGGTAGATTAATCCCTACATAATCTCTCTCTCTCCCTCTCTCTCTCTCTCTCTCTCTCTCTCTCTCTCTCTCTCTCTCTCTCTCTCTCTGTGTGTGTGTGTGTGTGTGTGTGTGTGTGTGTGTGTGTGTGTGTGCGTGTGTGTGCGTGTGTTTTAAAGCTTTCATGAAGCAGCTTTGTGTAAACAGAGCAGGTTGGGCACAGAAAGCATGAAAAGTTTATGTAATGGACGAAACGAAGGAGTTTCGTAACTTTAGAAACACCACATTTCTCTAGGTTTGATCGCCAGACGCGCATTACTAATTTCGTCGAGTAAACGTAGCATGCATTTGCTTCTACTCTAATGTCAATGTACACGGTTAGGCCGCATTAATAAGACACCAGTCAAAAGCCTAATAAATAGCCACCCCTTGCAGTGCGAGATGTACAGGAGGAGTGTCAGTTATGTTCTGGGAGGTGCCAATAGGGACGAGGAGCCATAGCAATTCCTTGCCCTGGGCAGCAGCGCTAGATTGGGTTCAATTCCTGGGAGTTTGCTGATCGGGGAAGTATGTAAGCTAATCCTGGTGCTCTTCGATCCACGAACGTTCAGTGTGAGCTGTGTGACTTGCATTCTCCTGGTGATAGATACCATCGTGCCGAGGAAAACGGTGCTACATCTAGGGGTGGACGTGGTTTCCAAAGAGAGATGCATATTTGTTGATCCAGTGTACCTTCCAAAATAACGGACTCGCCCAAGGAATGCCACAAACCATATTGATCCCTCGATTGTTCTAGGATCTTTGCTTTCAGACGTTTCACGGCGTACCTGCCAACGGCCGTCTGTCCAATAGAGCATAAAACGTGATTCGCCTGAAAAAGCCGCCTTTCACTTCACAATGGACGTCTGGCGTGCAAGTGCCAGTCTGCGTCGGAGATGGACAGCAGCCATCATACGTGCATAAACCTGGCACTTTCTGTGGTGGCAACTTTCACTGATACACTGCTGTTCGTCCCTCGGCTCATCTGTAGCACTTCTGTTCGCCCGTATACATCTGCGCAGCCGTCGTTCGCCCCCGTCAAGTACGCCCGGTGGTGCACCACAATTGCCTCGTCGCGGGTTTTGGATAGCGCCATTTCGCTATGCACGGTATATTTTATTCACGGCATCACACGAACAACTTAAAATTTTAGCCGTTTCGGAAATGTTTCCGCCTTTGGCGCGAAAGTCAATGATCGAGCCCTTTTCGACGTCAGATAAATGGGTCCGTTTTCGCATTGCGACAATGACTCCATTGTTCACGCCCCGCACTCTTTACATAGCCCCACTACTAGTGCTGCCACCTGCTGTCTCTGAATGGTTACTGCCCGCTGACGCCCAACAGAGGCGGTGGTCACATTAATGACTGGACCGTGTGCTATTGCAGCTTCTTTCCAAATTTCAAATCGGTGCACAGTCAGACGCAGACTGAAAGCTCATTCCGAAAAGTACTGTTGCCTTACAGACAAGCCCAGTGATTCGTAACGGTACAAAACGTTCGTATTACCACAAATTATTAACCGAATCAGTTTTAACCGGGACAGAGAAACAGAGCGGCACCCGGCATCGGTTTAAAAGGTGTCCGGAAATTGAGTATGCATTGCGGTTGTGACGGGGGTGGGCAGATGCAAAGGCGGCGGTAGAGTAGGTCACGAGGTTGGGCGAGGTCAGCGCCGGCGCCGCGCACGCCTATCGATCGCTGGCGGCTGCAGCGGCGGCGGCAGCGGCGAAGGCGGCAGTAGCGCCGCCGGGACGCCGGCTCGCCTGTTGCCAGCCAGCCGCGCGGCGACGCCGGCTCCGGGCAACAGGTAGTCGCAGCCCGGCAGCGACGCCGCCACCGCCGCCCGCAGTCGCGCCATGACAACAGAGCTCGCAGCACGGGGTGAGTACCGCGACGCGCTGCGTGCCCTGCGCGCCGGCCGGCGACGACGGCGAACGTTGCCCACTGCCGGCCTGGTGCACGCAGCTTGGCGAGTGTCCAGCGTCCGCGTACAATAACGCACCGAGAATCTTGCGGTTAGAGGGCGCGGCTACACCGTGGCGGAACTAGGATCTTGGCGTGCGAGTTAAATGATTGTGTGAATTGCTCGCCTAAGGGGAGCTTCTGGTCGAGGCAGGTGAAAAAACCAATTCTTTCACTCAGCCCTTTATTTGGCAGTGTCGCCCTTATGCAATACCAGATTCGTATAGTGTTCGTCTTTGGGTGGGCAATGGTGCTTCCAGGCAGTATTCGAGCTCTCATAAGAAACGAGTTTTGTTGTTTCTGGTGATATGTTTCCGAATAGTTTGCAGCTATAATAGACACAGTGAAAGATTGTGTGAGCTTCAGTTAACGGTGTAGCAGTATCTTCCTATTTTGTGGCGCTGGAACAAAAACTGCTTCTAACCGGAAACAGGATGTCTTGAAGGTGAGTTGTTACACAAATGTGTTGGCGAATTATAGCTTGGAACATTGCAAATGGACTGATCTTTCCTGGGAGGAGGAAGCCTGGCTTTGACTGTCGGGTGGACAAGAAGTCCAGATTAGGAAGGGAACTGCAGCTCCTGTGCCAGTGAATAATGTAAGACAAAGTGAGGGCTAAAAGGGAAGGTTCAAATGGCTCTGAGCACTATGGGACTCAACTGCTGTGGTCATAAGTCCCCTAGAACTTAGAACTACTTAAACCTAACTAACCTAAGGACATCACACACATCCATGCCCGAGGCAGGATTCGAACCTGCGACCGTAGCGGTCTTGCGGTTCCAGACTGTAGCGCCTTTAACCGCTCGGCCACTCCGGCCGGCTAAAAGGGAAGGTGTACGCCTTGTCCTCAGGGGTATTCGACTGTGAAATGTGCAATCGTCCTGTGCGTTTTACCAAAAAGGAGTTGTTTTAAGACGTTTCAAGCCAAGCAACAACATTGTAGTATTTATATTGTAGCATTCTTGCGTCTTTTGTGGGCGATGATGCGTGGAGGCTAGAGACAGCATTTTGTAAAAATGCGTTTAAAGTTATTGACGTGCCGTATACATCTAATTTAAGTAACTGTGCAAAATAAAGAGTTAATTTGCATCCCTAGCGTACATAGATTGTGTCCCAAAATGATGTTTTGATAGTGAAAGTATTTTGGAAGTAAAAGCTTGTTGAATGGAACCGTGCGCCGACCGAAATGTAAGCACCTGCAGGTGCTCAATGATTTAATTCAAGAAAAGATTTAACCGGTATACGAATTTATTTCCAGTGAATATTTGCTTAAAAGCAGCACCGTTGCCCATACGAAAACTGAGAATGAGAGCTGGTACCGAAACACCTTCACTGTGGGAGCATAAACAGTCTATATGTAGATCTCTCTGTAAGTATATTCGACGAAGGTTATTCATCTGTGAACCATGAACGTGTTAGGAATCGTCGTAGGTAGGAACAGCAAAAACTTCGCAGAGTTGTCTGACAGAAAACGCGTGGCCTTCGCTGAGTAAGGAACGTCTCCGTTTGTTAAGAGCCTCGATACGGCACCAAATTTAGAACCATAACATGTTTGAAGAAGAGGAAGGATTCCTCTGTGGTCCTGAGATCGCAGATTAACCGTAAGTTTTGAAACAACCTTTTGCTTTTTTTCGTTACTCCAAACATAAACGCATTTTTCTCGAAAAAGCATTTTTCAGTGCGCTAGAGCCTCGACAGATTAAGCGATTCATTTGATTTTTCTATGTGGAGCACAAATTTTTACGGGGCCTTAGCGAGAGTCTTTTATTCGAATTTTAAATATTTTTTGAACATTTGAAAGAAAAAACACGTCAAGAAGTGGATATATTTTTCAAACAGATCCCATTTTTGAGGTATTTTTCAAAACCTCATCGTGATGATACCCCAAATTCATTCTAATTTAAGAATTTTCTATTTTTATGGATTACGGAAATAGCCACGAGTCCGTATAACGTTTCGCACAAATCAGGACGCGCCGCGAGGCGTATACTTTGACGAGGGCTGCAGCTGCCATTTTTGTTATGGGATGAACGTTTTTTCATTGTATGTATAATCAAATGGTAAAATCCCCATTTTAATAAAATTAATCATTGTCTGAAACAATTTCTAAACTTCACCCATTTTTCGTCATATCGACTAGAACCTTCCCGTAAAGGATTCTGGTAGGACTCTTCCGTATCAGAAAACTGACATTCGGCCTCCTGATAAAATTTACACCTATATTCCTGCTCCGGCGTGGCCGCAAAACGGTGTGTTGCGGAGGGTACATCATGAATCACCAACCGCCACCCCCATCTCTACACGTCATAAAATTGCGCGCGGACATAACGGATGTCGGCAAGCGTGCTGTTGTTTTTGTTGTATCGAAGACTGATTTGATTCAGTTCGCGACTCTGGTCTGTTATGTGGAATATAATGCACAACGTCAGCAACCTACATCCACTGGAACCTTTGTACTGTATTCAATTATTTGTCACCGTCTACAATTTTTATCTCCCACATTTGCCTATATTACCAAATGTCCAACTCCTTGTTGCCTCAGGATGTGTCCTATTAAGCATTCATTTCTTCTGGTCAATTCGTGCCACTCTGCGTTTCGTGCAAGTGCTCGGCAGAGGGATCATCGAACCATTTTCAGACAATTTCTGTACCGTTACTCTTTCGTATAACAAGTGAGAAAAATGAACATCTACAAATCTTTCCTTTTGAACTCTAATTTCTCTTTTAATATAAAAGTCGTAATTTCTCTCTTTGGAGAGGGGTGCTGACAAAATATTTTCGCGTTAGGAGGAGAAAGTTGGTGACCGAAATTCCATGAAAAGATCTCGCTGCAACGAAAAACGCCTTTATTTCGATGACTGACATTCTAACTCGCTTATTATACCTGTGACTCCTCCTTCCCTAATTCGTGGTAGTACAAAACGAGCTGTCCTTTTTGAACTTCTTCGATTTCCGTCAGTATTACTTGATAAGGATCCCATGCCGCGTAGCAGTAGTCCAAAAACAGGTTGAATAAGCGTTCTGTAGGCACTTTCTTTAGTGGATTTGTTGCATTTTCTGAGTAATTTGCCAATAAAACGTAATCTTCGGTTCACTTTCCCCGCAGAAGTTTCTATGTGATGATTTCCTGGGTATTTAGTTGAATAGACAAGGTTTCCATTTGCGTGATTTATCGTACAACCGAAATTTGGTGGAACTGTTTTAGCATTCATGTGAACGAGCTCAAATCTTTTATTGTTAAGAGTCAGTTGCCACTTTTTGCACCACCCAGATATCTTAGTTAAATAATTTTGCAGTTCGTTCTGATTTATAACTGTACTAAACGGTGAACGGCCGGCGGCGGGCTATCATGTGCTAATGTACAGCAAACTGTAAACATCGGACTAAAATTATGCCGTTTCTCTTCGATTGCGTAATGGTATGTAAATAAAACAGACGAAAACCTGTTTCGTAGCGCTCTCTTCGCGATGACTATGCCGTTCAGTTATAGTTTGTAGACCTCACTGTACACCTAACAGGCCAGCGAGGTGTCATTTCCTCGGAGAAAAACTGTCAGAGAACGAAGGAGCTTGTGAAACCGCACCACACAATCACATCAACTAAGTGCAGTGGACGTTCCTGCACATGTTGCAGACTAGAACCCCATATGCGACAGGCCTGTACATTCACGGCACCGTGCGGAGTAAAACGTGCCTCGTCCGTCCGGCCACACGTCATCCATTTCCTCGCGTGCCAAAAAGCGAAGGGCAAAGACACTGCGTTATGGCCAATCTTGGGGCTTCATTCTTGCAGGGATAACAGTGTAAAATACGCTGCAAAATCTTTCGAACAGCTCAGCTGAGGAGAAACGGTTATCGTGGCAACACATTTGAGGCATATGCTCCATTCTCGGCTACAGCTACAATTACTTCAACACCTCTGGTAATCCGTGATTGAAAGTGGAACAGCAACCGGACACCTAGTACTAGGATAAGGGAAACAAAACCAGCGGCTGTGTTTGAATCTACCGTCATTTATTCTTTCTAATACATGCTACCAGTTTCAACAACACTTCAGGACCCGAACGTAACCTTTCATACACAACCGTTTTCATGTGCAATGAACAGAATCGTATGGAGTTAATTTTGGCCCGCTGCAGTCCCACTTTCCTTCATGGATTACCCGAGGTGTTAAAGTACTTCTAGCTGCAGCCGACAGTGTAGCATATGCCTCAAATGTGCTGTCACGGGAATCGTTTCTCCTCTGGTGATCCGTTCAAAAGATTTTGCAGCGCATTTTACACTGTTATCCCTGTAATGTATACAGCCCGCACTGCAGCATTCGGGACACCGGCAGTTTAATTATAACCACCCGGTAGCAGTAAATTCATATACACGAGTGCGAAGCAACCAGGGGGAACTGTTATCACCCTAATATGCGCAGTAGAAGATTTAAGGTAATTTTAACGATTTCTGTAATATACATTAATTGACGCCAAAAACTTGATATTATATACATGTTTACAAAATAGAAAAGTCAGACTGTAAAATCAATAATTACCAAAGTATGTAGATAGAATTACTAGGAAAAAATTGTAAACAAATTACATGCACACTTGCAAAGCTACCAGATGGGATTGTTGGCTCACTAGTTTGCGCATTCATGGAAAGTACAAAATCTGAAGCATTGTAAATGTCTGTGAAACAGACTTTTGCATCAATAAATGTCACATAGATGAGGATAATAAGTACTAAAAATTCTAAATTTTACATACACGGCTGTGAAGCACCCATAAGGAACTGGTATTTTTCTAATACGCATAACCACAGAGCACAGGAAATTTAAAATAACGTACGAATCTCAAGAAGATTGATGGCGTTACCAACTGCTTTAATGAGTAACAAAATACCAAGCAACCCAAGGGCTTAGAGCACATGAATAAGGCAGTTACAGTAGCGGCTCAATTTTGGCCGACTTCCCACACAGTTGCTCGACAAATTCTGGAATATACAGAATACAAAGTAAATTTACACAGCTAGTGAATGACCGGCGGTAAGCGGACACACAAGCACAGTAGAAACATGAAGGCATAGAACTTCAATACATTTGGTCTGCAAGTAACAAAAATGCTCCATGCTACTCTATCCTGTGCAAGCTTCATCATCTCCCAGTACCTACTGCAACCTACATCCTTGTGAATCTGCTTAGTGTATTCATCTCTTGGTCTCCCTCTACGATTTTTACCGTCCACGCTGCCCTCCAATGCTAAATTGGTGTTCCCTTGATGCCTCAGAACATGTCCTACCAACCGATCCCTTCTTCTAGTCAAGTTGTGCCACAAACTCCTCTTCTCCCCAATTCTATTCAATACCTTCTCATTAGTTATGTGATCTACTCATCTAATCTTCAGCATTCTTCTGTAGCGCCACATTTCAAAAGTTTCTATTCTCTTCTTGTCCGAACTATTTAACGTCCACGTTTCACTTCCATACATAGCTACACTCCATACAAATACTTTCAGAAACGACTTCCTGACATTTAAATCTATACTCAATGTTAACAAATTTCTCTTCTCAGAAACGCTTTCCTTGCCATTGTCAGTCTACATTTTATATCCTCTCAGTTATTTTGCTCCCCAAACAGCAAAACTCCTTTTACTACTTTAAGTGCCTCATTCCCTAATCTAATCCCCTCAGCATCACCCGAGTTAACTCGACTACATTCCATTATCCTCGTTTTCCTTTTGTTGATGTTCATCTTATATCTTCCTTTCAAGACACTGTCCATTCCGTTCAACTGCTCTTCCAAGTCCTTTGCTGTCTCTGACAGAATTACAATGTCATCGGCGAACCTCAAAGTTTTTATTTCTTCTCCATGGATTTTAATACCTACTCCGAATTTTTCTTTTGTTTCCTTTACTGCTTGCTCAATACACAGATTGAATAACATCGGGGAGAGGCTACAACCCAGTCTCACTCCCTTCCCAACCACTGCTTCCCTTTCATACCCCTCGATCCTTGGTATTCCAGTCAACATTGTCAAAAGCTTTCTAAGGCTACAAATGCTAGAAACATAGGTTTGCCTTTCCTTAATCTTTCTTCTAAGATAAGTCGTAGGGTCAGTATTGCCTCACGTGTTCCAACATTTCTACGGAATCCAAACTGATCTTCCCTGAGGTCGGCTTTTACCAGTTTTTACGTTCGTCTGCAAAGAATTCTCGACTTTTCACATCTATCAACAGCAGCTTTCTTTGGGATTGGAATTATTATATTCTTCTGGAAGTCTGAGGGAATTTCACCTGTCTCATACATATTGCTCACCAAATGGTAGAGGTTTGTCAGGACTGGGTTTCCGATGGCTGTCAGTAGTTCTAATGGAATGTTGTCTACTCCCGGGGCCTTGTTTCGACTCAGGTCTTTCAGTGCTCTGTCAAACCCTTCACGCAGTATCGTATCTCCCATTTCATCTTCATCTACATCCTCTTCCATTTCCGTAATATTGCCCTCAAGTACCTCGCCGTTGTATAGACCCTCTATATACTCCTTCCACCTTTCTGCTTTCCCTTCTTTGCTTAGAACTGGGTTTCCATCTGAGCTCTTGATATTTATACAGGGTGTCCAGAAAAGGGCTCCCTGATTTCAAAATTAAATATCTCGAAAACAAAGATCGACAGAGGAATGCAGTAAACGGTATGTTTATTGTGAAAACCGTAACAAGTTTATACAGCAGTTTGAAATAATAGTTACAAAAGTTGCTAACAGATGGCGCTGTACGCTGTACTGCTCATATCAGCGTACATAAGTGAAATAATCGTATGAAAACAATCTTTGCAAACAATCACATCACAATGTTTTCAAAATGTTCACCATTGGCGCTACAGAGGTGCGCAAACGAAGAATGAAATTCGCCATCACATTTCGTAGTGTCTCAACCGAAATGGATTCACATGCCACAGAGATCGCCGATTCAAGCTCGTCCAGCGTGGCGGGATGCTTCGGGTAGACCATGTCTTTCACTGTGCCCCACAAAAAAAGTCACAGGGAGTCAAATCCGGCGAATATGGAGGCCAATCCATGCCTGCACCAGTAAATTTGGGATATTCCAAAGCAATGACTCGATTCACGAAGTATTCCTCAAGAAAGCGAAACACTTGTTCGGTCCGATGTGGTCGGGCTCCATCTTCCATAAACCATTCAGTACCTGGTCGATCCTCTAACGCTTGCTGTGTGGCGACAAATTGTTCCAAAATTGCAACGTAACGTGCACCAGTGACCGTTTCTCGAATGAAAAAAGGGCCAATAATGCCTCTGCTGCATACTGCAGCCCACACAGTAACTTTAGGAGAATACAGGGGTTTCGCTTCACACCAATATGGCTTTTCGGAACCCCAAAATCGCCAGTTCTGCCTATTCACGTATCCATTCAGGTGGAAGTGTGCTTCATCTGTAAACCAGATGCAGCCAACATAAAGTCCTTCACTATCAATCATTGTGAGCATCTGATTAGCAGAGGCAACCCTTTGTTGCACAGCTCGTACGGGTATGGCCTCGTGCGTTTGAATTTTGAATGGAAACATGTGTAGGCTCTTTCTCAGTATTTTCTGCGTGCTGGAACGCCTCAAACCAGTCTCAGATGCAATTCTACTGACGGATGACATTGGATTTCGCTGAATAATTTCAGAAACTGTGGCGATATTTTCAGGCGTAACTGCGGTTTGCTTGCGGCAACATGCCTCACTAGATCATCAGTTACGCTGCCTGTTCGTTGAAATTTTGCGAAGAGCGTAGGAATGGTTTTCGCATCGGGTCCTTTTGGAACATTAAATCGTGCTTGAAAACTTCGCCTTGTTGCCGTAGGACTCTCTTCTAACCTGTGATACTCTAGCACCAGAAAAACCCGTTGTTCAATGGCGTACATGGTTTTAATCTCTTCCTTCGGTACGCTAACCTCCTTTCACGTTTCAATAGTGGAACTGATCGCTCTAGGCATTACGTATGGCGATTAAAGCGCCATCTGTTAGCAGCTTTTGTAACTATTATTTGAAACTGCTGTATAAACTTCTTACAGCTTTCACAATAAACATACCGTTTACTGCATTCCTCTATCGATCTTTGTTTTCGAGATATTTAATTTTGAAATCAGGGAGTCCTTTTCTGGACACCCTGTACAAGTGGTTTTCTTTTCTCCAAAGGTCTCTTTAATTTTCGTCTAGGTAGTATCTATCTAGTGAGATAAGCCTCTACATCCTTACATTTGTCCTCTAGCCATGCCTGCTTAGCCATTTTGCATTTCCTGTCGATCTCATTTTTGAGACGTTTGTATTCCTTTTTGCCTGCTTCATTTACAGCATTTTTGTATTTTCTCCTTTCATCAATTAAATTCAATATTTCTTCTGTTACCCAAGGATTTCTATTAGCCCTCGTCCTGTTACCTACTTGATCCTCTGCTGCCTTCACTACTTCATCCCTCAGAGCTATCCATTCTTCTTCTACTGTACTTCTTACCACATTCCTGTCAATTGTTCCCTTATGCTCTCCCTGAAACTCTGCACAACCTCTGGTTCTTTCAGTTTATCCAGGTCCCATCTCCTTAAATTCACACCTTTTTGCAGTTTCTTCAGTTTTAATCTACAGTTCATACCCAATAGACTGTGGTCAGAGTCCACATCTTCCCCTTGGAAATGTCTTACAATTTAAAACCTGGTTCCTAAATCTCTGTCTTACTATTATATAATCTATCTGAAACCTATCAGTATCTCCAGGCTTCTTCTATATATAGAACCTTCTGTTATGATTCTTGAACCAAGTGTTAGCTATGATTAAGTTATGCTCTGTGCAAAATTCTACCAGGCGGCTTCCTCTTTAATTTCTTACCCCCAATCCATATTCACCTACTATGTTTCCTTCTCTTCCTTTTCCTACTATCGAATTCCAGTCACCCATGACTATTAAATTTTCGTCTCCTTTCACTATCTGAATAATTTCTTTTATTTCATCATACATTACATCTACATCTACATCTACATCTATACTCCGCGAGCCACCTTACGGTGTGTGGCGGAGGGTACTTATTGTACCACTATCTGATCCCCCCTTCCCTGTTCCATTCACGAATTGTGCGTGGGAAGAACGACTGCTTGTAAGTCTCCGTATTTGCTCTAATTTCTCGGATCTTTTCGTTGTGATCATTACGCGAGATATATGTGGGCGGTAGTAATATGTTGCCCATCTCTTCCCGGAATGTGCTCTCTCGTAATTTCGATAATAAACCTCTCCGTATTGCGTAACGCCTTTCTTGAAGTGTCCGCCACTGGAGCTTGTTCAGCATCTCCGTAACGCTCTCGCGCTGACTAAATGTCCCCATGACGAATCGCGCTGCTTTTCGCTGGATCATGTCTATCTCTTCTATTAATCCAACCTGGTAAGGGTCCCATACTGATGAGCAATACTCAAGAATCGGACGAACAAGCGTTTTGTAAGCTACTTCTTTCGTCGATGAGTCACATTTTCTTAGAATTCTTCCTATGAATCTCAACCTGGCGCCTGCTTTTCCCACTATTTGTTTTATGTGATCATTCCACTTCAGATCGCTCCGGATAGTAACTCCTAAGTATTTTACGGTCGTTACCGCTTCCAATGATTTACCACCTATGGCATAATCGTACTGGAATGGATTTCTGCCCCTATGTATGCGCATTATATTACATTTATCTACGTTTAGGGAAAGCTGCCAGCTGTCGCACCATGCATTAATCCTCTGCAGGTCCTCCTGGAGTACGTACGAGTCTTCTGATGTTGCTACTTTCTTGTAGACAACCGTGTCATCTGCAAATAGCCTCACGGAGCTACCGATGTTGTCAACTAAGTCATTTATGTATATTGTAAACAATAAAGGTCCTATCACGCTTCCCTGCGGTACTCCCGAAATTACCTCTACATCTGCAGATTTTGAACCGTTAAGAATGACATGTTGTGTTCTTTCTTCTAGGAAATCCTGAATCCAATCACAAACCTGGTCCGATATTCCGTAAGCTCGTATTTTTTTCACTAAACGTAAGTGCGGAACCGTATCAAATGCCTTCCTGAAGTCCAGGAATACGGCATCAATCTGCTCGCCAGTGTCTACGGCACTGTGAATTTCTTGGGCAAATAGGGCGAGCTGAGTTTCACATGATCTCTGTTTGCGGAATCCATGTTGGTTATGATGAAGGAGATTTGTATTATCTAAGAACGTCATAATACGAGAACACAAAACATGTTCCATTATTCTACAACAGATTGACGTAAGCGAAATAGGCCTATAATTATTCGCATCTGATTTATGACCCTTCTTGAAAATGGGAACGACCTGCGCTTTCTTCCAGTCGCTAGGTACTTTACGTTCTTCCAGCGATCTACGATAAATTGCTAATAGAAAGGGGGCAAGTTCTTTAGCATAATCACTGTAGAATCTTAAGGGTATCTCGTCTGGTCCGGATGCTTTTCCGCTACTAAGCGATAGCAGTTGTTTTTCAATTCCGATATCGTTTATTTCAATATTTTCCATTTTGGCGTCCGTGCGACGGCTGAAGTCAGGGACCGTGTTACGATTTTCCGCAGTGAAACAGTTTCGGAACACTGAATTCAGTATTTCTGCCTTTCTTCGGTCGTCCTCTGTTTCGGTGCCATCGTGGTCAACGAGTGACTGAATAGGGAATTTAGATCCGCTTACCGATTTTACATATGACCAAAACTTTTTAGGGTTCTTGTTTAGATTGTTTGCCAATGTTTTATGTTCGAATTCGTTGAATGCTTCTCTCATTGCTCTCTTTACGCTCTTTTTCGCTTCGTTCAGCTTTTCCTTATCAGCTATGATTCGACTACTCTTAAACCTATGATGAAGCTTTCTTTGTTTCCGTAGTACCTTTCGTACATGATTGTTATACCACGGTGGATCTTTCCCCTCGCTTTGGACCTTAGTCGGTACGAACTTATCTAAGGCGTACTGGACGATGTTTCTGAATTTTTTCCATTTTTGTTCCACATCCTCTTCCTCAGAAATGAACGTTTGATGGTGGTCACTCAGATATTCTGCGATTTGTGCCCTATCACTCTTGTTAAGCAAATATATTTTCCTTCCTTTCTTGGCATTTCTTATTACGCTTGTAGTCATTGATGCAACCACTGACTTATGATCACTGATACCCTCTTCTACATTCACGGAGTCGAAAAGTTCCGGTCTATTTGTTGCTATGAGGTCTAAAACGTTAGCTTCACGAGTTGGTTCTCTAACTATCTGCTCGAAGTAATTCTCGGACAAGGCAGTCAGGATAATGTCACAAGAGTCTCTGTCCCTGGCTCCAGTTCTGATTGTGTGACTATCCCATTCTATACCTGGTAGATTGAAGTCTCCCCCTATTACAATAGTATGATCACGAAACTTCTTCACGACGTTCTGCAGGTTCTCTCTGAGGCGCTCAACTACTACGGTTGCTGATGCAGGTGGTCTATAGAAGCATCCGACTATCATATCTGACCCACCTTTGATACTTAACTTAACCCAGATTATTTCACATTCGCATTCGCTAATAACTTCACTGGATATTATTGAATTCTTTACTGCTATAAATACTCCTCCACCATTGGCGTTTATCCTATCCTTGCGGTATATATTCCATTCTGTGTCTAGGATTTCGTTACTGTTCACTTCCGGTTTTAACCAACTTTCCGTTCCTAATACTATATGCGCACTATTTCCTTCAATAAGAGATACTAATTCAGGAACCTTGCCCTGGATACTCCTGCAGTTTACCAATATTACGTTAACTTTTCCTGTTTTTGGTCTCTGAGGACGGACGTTCTTTATCAACGACGATAATGTCCTCTCTGGTAAGCCGTCAGGTATTTTATCGTTTCGCCCAAGGGGGGGTCCCTCTAACCTAAAAAACCCCCGTGTGCACGCCACACGTACTCTGCTACCCTAGTAGCTGCTTCCGGTGTGTAGTGCACGCCTGACCTGTCTAGGGGGGCCCTACAGTTCTCCACCCAATAACGGAGGTCGATGAATTTGCAACCATTATAGTCGCAGAGTCGTCTGAGCCTCTGGTTTAGACCCTCCACACGGCTCCAAACCAGAGGACCGCGATCGACTCTGGGCACTATGCTGCAGATATTAAGCTCAGCTTGCACTCCGCGTGCGATGCTGGTTGTCTTCACCAAATCAGCCAGCCGCCGGAAGGAACCAAGGATGGCCTCAGAACCCAAGCGGCAGGCGTCATTCGTTCCGACATGTGCTACTATCTGCAGCCGGTCACACCCAGTGCGTTCAATAGCTGCCGGAAGGGCCTCCTCCACATTACGGACGAGACCCCCCGGCAAGCACACCGAGTGCACACTGGCATTCTTCCCCGACCTACCCGCTATTTTCCTAAGGGGCTCCATAACCCGCCTAACGTTGGAGCTCCCTATAACTAATAGGCCCGCCCTCTGTGACTGTCGGGACCTTGCCGGAGAATCGGCCACTGGCCCAACAGGCGAGGCATCCTGTGGTGGCTCGGAAACGATGTCATCACCACTAGGAAGCACCCCGTACCTGTTGGAAAGGGGTAAGGCAGCTGCCACGCGGCCAGATCCCACCTTCGCCTTTCGGCCAGGCACGCGCGAGCCCACCACTGTCCGCCATTCACCCTGGAGTGATGGCTGACCGGTAAGATGCTCACTGCCGGAAGACGCAGCGACATCAGGGGTTCCATGTGATTCCGAGGCCACCGAAGTAGGCATAGGTCTCACCACAGTTGCCCCAACGCCACTACGAGCCGACGCCTGCGCCTCGAGCTCGATGAGCCTAACAGACAAAGCCTCCACCTGCCCCCGAAGAGTGGCCAATTCTCCTTGCGTCCGCTCACAACAACCACAGTCCCTACACATGACTTCGTTTACCCTACTCAATACGGTGACAAATTCCCAATTACATCAATTTCTTCATCATCTGCAGAGCTAGTTGGCATATAAACTTGTACTACTGTAGTAGGCATGGGCATCGTGTCTATCTTGGCCATAATAATGCGTTCACTATGTTGTTTGTAGTAGCTTACCCGCACTCCTATTCTTTTATTCATTATTAAACCTACTGCTGCATTACCCCTATTTGATTTTGTATGTATAACCCTGTATTCACCTGACCAAAAGTCTTGTTCCTCCTGTCACCGAACTTCACTAATTCCCACTATATCTAACTTCAACCTATCCATTTCCCTTTTTAAATTTTCTAACCTACCTTCCCGATTAAGGGATCTGACATTCCACGCTCCGATCCGTAGAACGCCAGTTTTCTTTCTCCTGACAACGACGTCCTCTTGAGTAGTCCCCGCCCGGAGATCCGAATGGGGGACTATTTTACCCCCGGAATATTTTACCCAAGAGGATGCCATCATCATTTAACCATACAGTAAAGGCTGCATGCCCTCGGGAAAAATTACGGCTGTAGTTTCCCCTTGCTTTCAGCCGTTCGCAGTACCAGCACAGTAAGGCCATTTTGGTTAGTATTAAAAGGCCAGATCAGTCAATCATCCTCACTGTTGCCCCTGCAACTACTGAAAAGGCTGCTGCCCCTCTTCAGGAACCACACGTTTGTCTGGCCTCTCAATAGATACCCCTCCGTTGTGGTTGCACCTACGGTGCGGCTATCTGTATCGCTGAGGCACGCAAGTCTCCCCACCAGCGGCAAGGTCTATGGTTAATGGAGGAGGGGGGGGGGGGTAATGTTATCTATATTAGTAAATGACCAAACCGGGACATGGTCCGAGTTGTAGGTCGCCTATTTGACGGTTTCCAGAGGCAACAAAAATTTGGTTTTCGGTATTTCGTACAATTATTAATGGATTTTAAATATCTTAACCTCTATCGTAATTTACTTGTTAACACACAACAAAAAAAGTTTTGCATCACCCCGGTTCCCAGAACTCCTGGAGATAGGCGTTGACTGGATATTGTATCACAGACACAGTTCCTTTGACTGTTGAGAGATGTCACTAAGCCCGCCCAAAGATGTAAACAACCATGCATGAGCAACGCCTGTTAGACGTGAGTGAGTCCAGTAGCCGATCAGTTCCAGTCGTTCCACCAGGAAGAAGGTACATGGCTCGTGTTGTCTGTAGTTCACCCATGCCTAGACGGTCAATACCTCGAATCAATGGCGTCCTCATTGTTACTTTGTGCCAGGAAGGGCTCTCAAAAAGGGAAGTGTCCGGGCGTCTCGGAGTGAACCAAAGCGATGTTGTTCGGACATGGAGGACATACAGAGAGACAGGAACTGTCGATGACATGCCTCGCTCAGGCCCCCCAATGACTACTACTGCAGTGGATGACCGCTACCTACGGATTATGGCTCGGAGGAACCCTGACAGCAACGCCACCATGTTGAATAAAGCTTTTCGTGCAGCCACAGGACGTCGTGTTACGATTCAAATTATGCACAATAGGCTGCATGATGCGCAACTTCACTCCTGATCTCCATGGCGAGGTCCATCTTTGCAGCCACGACACCTTGCAGCGCGGTACAGATGAACGCGCTAAATGGACCGCTCAGGGTTGGCATCACGTTCTCTTCACCGATGAGTGTCCAGACAACTGTCGGAGACGTGTTTGGAAACAACTCGGTCAGGCTCGACGCCTTAGACACACAGTCTAGCGAGTGCAGCAAGGTGGAGGTTTCCTGATGTTTTGGGGTGCATTATCTGCTGACGTACGCCGCTTGTGGTCATGGAAGGCGCCGTAACGGCTGTACGATACGTGAATGCCATCCTCCGACCGATAGTGCAATCATATCGGCAACATATTGGCGAGGCATTCGTCTTTATGGACAATTCGCGCCCACATCGTGCACATCTTGTTAATGACTTCCTTCAGGATAACGACATAGCTCGACTAAAGTGGCCAGCATTTTCTCCAGACATGAACCCTATCGAACATTCCTGGGACAGATTGTAAAGGGCTGTTTATGGACGCAGTGACCCACCGACGACTGAGGGATCTATGCCGAATCGCCGTTGAGGAGTGGGACGACCTGGACTAACAGTGCCTTGATGAACTTGTGGATAGTATGCCACGACGAATACAGGCAAGCATCAATGCAAGAGGACGTGCTACTGGGTATTTAGAGGTACCGGTGTGTGCAGCAATCTGGACCGCTACCTCTGAAGGTCTCGCTATATGGTGGTACACCATGCAGTGTGTGGTTTTCATGAGCAATAAAAAGGGGCAGAAATGATGTTTGTGCTGGTCTCTATTCCACTTGTATGTACAGGCCGGAACCGAGGTGATGCAAAACCTTTTTTTGATGTGTGTAAGTTTAACGCTGTAGGGCAAGTGTTATACTTATAAACTGCATATACTGAGGTGACAAAGCCATGGGGTAGCGATATGCACATATACAGATGGCGGTAGTATGGCGTGCACAATGTCTAAAGGGCAGAGCATTGGCGGAGGTGTCATTTGTACTCATTCGTGTCAAAAGGTTTCGGGCACGATTATGGCCACACGACGGCAATTAACTGACTTTGAATGCGGAATGGTAGTTGCAACTAGACGCATAGGACATTCCATTTGGGAAATCGTTACGGAATGCTTATTCCGAGAACCGTAGTATCCAGAGTGTGCCGAGAATACGATTTCAGGCTATACCTCTCACCACGGACAACGCAGTGGAGAGCCACTGGCTGCCTTCACTTAACGATCGAGAGCAGTGGCGCTTGCTTAGAGTTGTAAGTGCTAACAGACAAGCAACACTGCGTGAAATAACCGCGGAAATCAGCGTGGGACGAACGACGAGCGTATCCTACCGGACAGTGCGGTGAAGTTAGGCGTTAATGGGCCATGGCGGCAGACGCCGACGCCAGTGTGTTTGCTAACAGCACTACATCGCTTGCAGCGCCTCTCCTAGGCTCTGACCTGGTCAGATGATTCCAAATTCTAATTGAGACTGTGCAAGCTGGTGATACTCCATAATAGTGTGGGCTGTTTTTACATTGAATGGACTGCTGGTCGGGTCCAACTGAGTCGATCATTGACCGGAAATGGTTATGTTCGGCTACTTGGAGACCATCTGCAGCCATTCATGGACTTCATGTCATTCAACGACGATGAAATTTTTGTGAATGACAATGCGCTATGTCACCGAGCGACATTTGTTCTTTATTGGTTTGAAGAACATTCTGGACAATTCGAGCGAATGGTGTGGCCACCCAGATCGCCCGACCTGCAACACTTTCGCAGTTATGTGCAGCTGTAGAGACAGCATGACTCAACTTTTCTGCAGGGGACTTCCAACGACTTGCGTCCATACCGTAGCGAGCTGGCTGCACTATGCCGGGCTAAAGGAGGTCCGACACGATATTAAGAGGTAATCCACGCGGTTTTCACCTCATTGTATATTGATATGTAATTTGCTATGCAATATGCAAAGTAAAATGTGACTAGTCTAAGGAGTTTGCTTGATTTTTCGTTTTTTTTGCGAAACTGACTATTGATTTGTATCTTTGGTTCAAAATGGTTCTGAGCACTATGGGACTAAACATCTGAGGTCATCAGTCCCCTAGAACTTAGAACTACTTAAACCTAACTAACCTAAGGACATCACACACACATCCATGCCCGAGGCAGGATTCGAACCTGCGACCGTAGTAGTCGCAAGGTTCCGGACTGAAGCGCCTAGAACCGCTCGGCCACCGCGGCCGGCTGTATCTTTGTTGCGGTAGGATATCCACGTCTGATCATCCGTAACAGCGTGGAAACACAAATCACCTAAGTCTTGTCGATAGTGGTGCAAACAAGCTCTCCAGTTTCACATTCTTTGTTGGTCGGTAAGAATTTTCGCTAACCGCCTTGAACGTAATTTACTATGTCCGAGCTTTCCACAACAGTTAGGTAAATAATAGTGCGTCCAAAATGAGGAAATTCGTGAGTCAGCGCACTGTTCTTTGATCAGGTCGCACCTGTTGCACGATTTCATCTGTCTGGATACTAGGCCTCGCACCAAGTTTCTAGCGTTGTCTTTCGCAACAGCTTTAAAAATATTTAACAATATTCACCAAACCACACAGAAACAGTGGCGTGATTTGCTGGATTAATTATCAGTACCTTGAGAACAAAAATAGTAGTTAATTAACGTTTTCGTGTGCAAAAAGTCTCGTTGTTTGCTACTTTTTGTCTTCTTCGTAGTTTATTTGATGTATCTTGTTTGCACAGTATGTCTCGTGCCGTGATAGTACGTGCTTTAATAAAATCGAGAGTTGTGTTATGCAATAAAATTTGGGATAAGTTCTTTCAAGACTTTTTCATATACTTTTCAGCACTGTTAATAATTTCATTTTAAGAACAGCCGACAGTATACACGAGCCTGTAATAACACAAATTGTAGTGTCCAATATACCCGCCTTAACACACCACCACTTTACTGCAAAACTTGGCTCACAAGTTGCTGTCTCCTGTGAAAATAAAAAAAAAAATCAACGATAAACGTAACTATACAAAGAGGCTATTTCACAGTCAGATAATACATCGTTGAGTCAAACTGGAATCCATTTGATCGCCATCTGCGCAGCGAATATTGAATACAAACAATGGGGAAAATAACAGCAATCTATTGTTTATCTGAGACTCTTTGGACTAATGTCACCTGTTGTTATAGGCGCTGAAGATCTATATATGCTGTAATAAAACGACGGATTTCGCAATCGATCGCTGTTCTTTTCTCCTTTGCGTGATCGTTGAGTGTTGCACATCCACAATTTTGTTTTTAGATTTTTAACTTCAAAATTAATGCCCTAAATATTGGTGACAGTAGTAGAGAAACATAATTAATGTTACTGATGTATTAGAGGCTACAAAATATGAGTAACAAATTTTTAGTATTACAGTCATCTATCCAAATCAACTCTCCATTACGTAGTGTTACATTCATACGTAAAGTAATTGTATTTTAATGGCCGGCCATTATGGCCGAGCAGTTCTAGGCGCTTCAGTCTGGAACTGCGCGACCTGTACGGTCGCAGGTTCGAATCCTGCCTCGGGCATGGATGTGTGTGATGTCCTTAGGTTAGTTAGGTTTAAATAGTTCTAAGTTCTAGGGGACTGATGACCTCAGGTGTTAAGTGCCATAGTGCTCAGAGCCATTTGAACCTTTTTTTTTTTGTATTTTAATGTATGCGTGAACGGAAACGAAAATCAAATATTAATGTTATGCGAAAATTGTTACTGGATTAGGTGGTGATTTATTTATACATCTCGTGTCGTATACTACATCCACATCTACATGGATAATCTGCAAAACACACTCCTGGAAATTGAAATAAGAACACCGTGAATTCATTGTCCCAGGAAGGGGAAACTTTATTGACACATTCCTGGGGTCAGATACATCACATGATCACACTGACAGAACCACAGGCACATAGACACAGGCAACAGAGCATGCACAATGTCGGCACTAGTACAGTGTATATCCACCTTTCGCAGCAATGCAGCTGCTATTCTCCCATGGAGACGATCGTAGAGATGCTGGATGTAGTCCTGTGGAACGGCTTGCCATGCCATTTCCACCTGGCGCCTCAGTTGGACCAGCGTTCGTGCTGGACGTGCAGACCGCGTGAAACGACGCTTCATCCAGTCCCAAACATGCTCAATGGGGGACAGATCCGGAGATCTTGCTGGCCAGGGTAGTTGACTTACACCTTCTAGAGCACGTTGGGTGGCACGGGATACATGCGGACGTGCATTGTCCTGTTGGAACAGCAAGTTCCCTTGTCGGTCTAGGAATGGTATTTCGATGGGTTCGATGACGGTTTGGATGTACCGTGCACTATTCAGTGTCCCCTCGACGATCACCAGTGGTGTACGGCCAGTGTAGGAGATCGCTCCCCACACCATGATGCCTGGTGTTGGCCCTGTGTGCCTCGGTCGTATGCAGTCCTGATTGTGGCGCTCACCTGCACGGCGCCAAACACGCATACGACCATCATTGGCACCAAGGCAGAAGCGACTCTCATCGCTGAAGACGACACGTCTCCATTCGTCCCTCCATTCACGCCTGTCGCGACACCACTGGAGGCGGGCTGCACGATGTTGGGGCGTGAGCGGAAGACGGCCTAACGGTGTGCGGGACCGTAGCCCAGCTTCATGGAGACGGTTGCGAATGGTCCTCGCCGATACCCCAGGAGCAACAGTGTCCCTAATTTGCTGGGAAGTGGCGGTGCGGTCCCCTACGGCACTGCGTAGGATCCTACGGTCTTGGCGTGCATCCGTGCGTCGCTGCAGTCCGGTCCCAGGTCGACGGGCACGTGCACCTTCCGCCGACCACTGGCGACAACATCGATGTACTGTGGAGACCTCACGCCCCACGTGTTGAGCAATTCGGCGGTACGTCCACCCGGCCTCCCGCATGCCCACTATACGCCCTCGCTCAAAGTCCGTCAACTGCACATACGGTTCACGTCCACGCTGTCGCGGCATGCTACCAGTGTTAAAGACTGCGATGGAGCTCCGTATGCCACGGCAAACTGGCTGACACTGACGGCTAGAGTTGTGGCGATTCGTGAATGAGTCGTTCATTTGAACGACTCTAAATAAAGAATCGTAAGAATCGATTCGTGATACGGACGAATCGTCGTTCAAAAGAATCGTAAGAGCGATTGCGTGTTTCCGAGTCGTGACGATTCCAAGTTCCAACGATTCATCGATTCTTAGTACGCTATGCTTCGAAGGCAACTTCCGAATCATGCCGAGTCGTTCCGAATGATAACGACAGCCAGATGGCAGTCAAGTGGAGGATGCGTGTGAACAAAGGAAGCAATTTTGAACCACCTTTCGCAAAAATCGACTCCTCTTTCCTGGCATACTGAAATAAAACAATAGATGCAGACTAGAATGAATCGTGAGAGAATCGTGAACGAATCGTAGGAATCGATTCGCAGTGTGTGATTGAATCGTAGGAATCGAATCGGGTAAAAGAATCGTGTTGCCCAACTCTACTGACGGCGGCGGTGCACAAATGCTGCGCAGCTAGCGCCATTCGACGGCCAACACCGCGGTTCCTGGTGTGTCCGCTGTGCCGTGCGTGTGATCATTGCTTGTACAGCCCTCTCGCAGTGTCCGGAGCAAGTATGGTGGGTCTGACACACCGGTGTCAATGTGTTCTTTTTTCCATTTCCAGGAGTGTACATTTAAGTGGCTCGCAGAGGGTTCATCCAACCACCTCCACAATAATTCTCTATTATTCCAATCTCGCACAGCGCGCGGAATAAACAAACACCTATACCTTTCCTTGGGAGCTATGATTTCATTTATTTTATTACGCTGATCTTTTCTCCCTATGTAGGTCGGCGTCAACAAAATATTTTCGCAGTCGAAGGAGAAAGTTGGTGACTGAAATTTCGTGAGAATATACCGCCGCAACGAGAAACGCCTTTGTTTTAACGATGTCTATCCCAAATCCTGTACCATTTCAGTGACACACTCTCTCTCCCCTATTAGGCGATAATACAGAACGTGCTGCTCTTCTTTGAACTTTCTCTATGTACTCCGTCAATCCTCTCTAGTAAGGATCCCATACGGCTAAGGACGGACAAGCTTGGTGTAGGTAGTCTCTTTAATAGATCTGTTACATTTTCTATGTGTCCTGCCTACAAAATGCAGGCTTTGGTTAGGTTTTCCCACAACAATTTCTATGTGTTCCTTCCAATTTAAGATTTTTGTAATTGTAATTCTTAGGTATTTAGCAGAGTTTATGGCCTTTAGATTTGACTGATTTACCGTGTAATCGAAATTTAACGGATTCGTCTTAGCACTCTTGCGGATGGCCTCACACTTTCCGTTATTTAGGGTCAATTACCAATTTTTGCAGTATACAGATACCTTTTCTAAATCGTTATGCAATTTGTTTTTATCTTCTGATGACTTTACTAGTCGATAAACGACAGCATCATTTGCAGATAACCTAAGACGGCTGCTCAGATTGTCTCCCAAAACGTTTGTATAGATAATGAACAAGAAAGGGCCTATAACACTACCTTGTGGAACGCCAGAAATCACTTACGTTTTACTCGATGACTTTCCATCAGTTAGTACGGAACTCCCTGACAGGAAATCACGAATCCAGTTCCATAACTGCGAAGATATTTCATAATGACGGATTTTCACTACAAGCCGCTTGTGTGGTACATTGTCAAAAGCCTTCTAGAAATACGGAATCAATTTGAAATCCGTTGTCAGTAGCACTCAGCACTTCACGTGAGTAAAGAGCTAGTTGTGTTTCACAAGAACGATGTTTTCTAAATCCATGTTGACTGTGTGTCATTGACCGTTTTCTTCGAGGTAATTCATAATGTTCGAACACAATATATGTTCCAGACACCTGCTGCATATCGACGTTAATGATATGGGCTTGTAATTCAGTGGATTATTCCTACTACTAGAAAAAAGCGTGCCACTGACCAGTTTCGGTATACTTTCTTCCATCACGCAAATTTTTGTGGCATTTTTAAAGTATGCGCGCAATTGTCGAACCTTTTTTTCACTCATTGCTGTAGGCCTACAAACTAGACACGGCTCTTCGCGAATCTGAGCAGCTGTAGATCCTTTTGCTCAAAAATATCGAATTGCAAATGGCGAGAGCAAGGATTTTCGGGACCATTGTTTGCTTTCACCCACAACCAAATGACTACTGACTCAAAACAATGACTCCTGTGGCTTCGTAAACAAGAAATAAATGCAATCGTGCCGCCAACGTGTAAAGCGCGTGCCGTCGCTGACGTATTCCCCGCGGTGCTGCGGAAGCGCGTCCCCGTGCCGCAGCTGCCTGCCAAGTGGCGAGCTGCGGCCGCCCCCACCGCGGCGGCCTGTGGAGCCAGCCGAGCTGAATGGGCTGCGCGATCGATGCGCTGCCGGCGGTAGACAGCGCGTGTCTGGCACGTGGAGGCAGCGGGCTGTCTGCACAAGGCGGCGCGCTCACCTCACGCAACACTGCGTCCAAAGCTGGTTGCGACTTTTGTCATTTCAGTACAGTGCGAGTGTTTGGGAAACGTAGCTATCAGCGTGTGCTGACCGCGCCAGCGAGTCTGCACCAACAGCATGTCGCGCAAGCCGTTCATTCTGCAGTCTTTCTCGAACGATTTTAAAGAAACTGTTCAATAATACATTGTGATTCTCTCACATCTTACAATTCGTCATCTTCATGGTGAACCGCTTATCATTTTGTTAATATTCATGTTGTATTATATTATTTATATTATATTGTATTAGGCGAACTACTGCAAGAAATTCTTAAAGTTTGCAGTGAAAAATGGGGGTGACTATGAATTTGCGTTTGATGCGTGTTATGTCACGTGAAATGTACACAACATACTGACATGGAAAGGACGCGTACTCGTCATCGCCGAATTCGTCCAAATTCGTGGTGCATGTAGGGCGTGGTGAGAAAGTGCCCCAAGTGGGAACTTCAGATGGCCGTTTAGGAAATAAACGGAATTTTGACACGGATCTATCACCATGTGCACCTTATCAATTGTCCCTGTGACGAGGTGTTCAGCGAGCACTGTTTGGCACAGCGGTAAGAGATGGATTCGTACTGAAAAGGTCGCGGGTTCGACTATGCCAAGTAGCAAATACTTTAGTGCTCCTTCTTCAAAATCCGGTAAACTGACAACAGATTTGTACCAAAAATAAAAAATAAAAACAAAAATATTGTAATGAACCCCTACGTGAAATTTCTTCTGTTGACTGACTCGTGGGAAGGACAAACAAATCCACAAATATACGACGAACTGTCCAAGATGAAAACGAATTGCCAACGTGCAGTATCAAAGTAATTCCCCCCAAATGTACGCCACTATTGCCACCCTGCGATGTATATTTTTATCGTCAGGTAAAAAATCTAATTAAATATGTCAAAACTGCACTTACGTCATCTAGAAAGAAGAAGACATCACTTCCGAGGAGCTTGCATTAAACTACATTCCATTATGCAACACCAGCTACCCTTGCACGTATTCAGCGACATGTTGCGTTACGCGTGGTTCGCTGCTGGTTTGTGCGATGAAAGAAACTATTTTCAGAATGTCAAACAAGTTTGTTTTTCTATGGAGACATAAAAAAACATGTCGCTGCCAAAAGGCGGCGTTTATAACGTGCGCAAGATGTGGTCAAAATTATTGATTCCCCTGTTTCTGTGATGAATATTACCACCCCAGTACATGTAATTGATCAATTGCAATAGAATGGAAGTATCGATTTACTTACACGATGTTCCCGTGGACGCGCTAACTACAATCCCTTTTTAAATGTTTGCAGTCCCGCGTTTCATCCTATACCTATACTTTTTGTGCTTGTATAAATTAATAAAATAACCTACATGATGTTCTGGTTAATTGTGATGTCAGTAGTGTACACGCACTTCCAAGGAGCACAAAAATATTTACCACCGGGCAGAGTCGAACTTTTCAATGCGAATCCGATCTCTTACCGCTGGGCCAAACACTTCATAAGCGCACTGTCACAGGGACAATTCAGAAGGTCCACATGGTGATAGATCCGTATCAGAATTCCTTTTATTTCCTAAACGCTTGGCCATCTGGCGTTCCCACTTGGTGCACTTTCTTGTCTCACCACGCCCTACATGTACCATGAATTTGGAAGAATCCGGCGATGACGAGTAGGCATCCTCTCCTTGTGAGTTACTCTTTAAACGTTGAAGGATACCGCTATCTGTCGTCAATCTCGAGAAACAATGTAAATGACGAACTTATACTTTCATTCAGAGAATGTGATTTTTCATTAACTAGTGACCTGCCTTGCCCTCAGTTGCTGGTTCAGTAAACACTGTTCCAGGATTCTGCCACAATTTCAACTGCATTAGAATGTTAGTGAGATGAATATTTGCGAACTCTGCTTGTTTTTGCAAAAGGAAGAGATTTTAGTGTGGCAACAAAAGATTACATATTACTCAAAACTCGTCATAGTACTTCCTGAATCCATGTCATCTCAACTACCTTTTTGATATGGCTGGCACCTCCAGACCAGTCCTGTAGTGTAACATTTGCAATGGCTACTTTTATCAACCTTTCATCCTCGCTGAGCGTAAACTTCTGGTTGTTTTTTTGTCTCGTTACCCTTCACCTGGTCCCCTATTCTCAGTCGCATTTAAATGAGCGTGATACGCAGCAAGCCTGATTAAACTTTTTTTTTGCGTCAACGAGTTTGCAGGCCCGATAGCGTGAAGTTTTTACCTTGTACGGCGCTAAAAGTTCCATAAACTCCGCCTCATGCATGATAGGTTCAACTTTATCCGAGGGAACATTTCTTCGTAACCAGAGAAAAATATCCTCTTTCCTCCAATGCATCATTGGAGAGTGGTACGGCCCATTGTCCATTACTACTGTCTAACTCAGGAATATTTTGCAACAGCAACAGCACTTTCACTGCTAATCTCGCTTTCAGACTGCTGCATTGTTATTAACGTAAAGTCAACACAGAACAATTGTTCACAATACCCGATCCCCAGAAAATGTCTCTTAACGACGACAACTGACGAATACAGATGGATCTAATGCGCGACACAACGTGGTACTGTTCACCCACGGCGTGGCAACAGGGGCGCTGTACCGACCGAACCGCTGGTGGCGTCGTGTTACCTGGCCAACGGCGACACGTCCAAAGAAACCATTGATTTTAAACGCACTAGAGCCAAATTCCGTGCAGGCCGTCTTAGCGACAATTGCTCCGTTGTGTGCAGGGCTACAATGCTCGGATCTGATGCGGTGATAATGCGTGCGTCTGAAAACTAAGAGGTGCTGGATCCAGTCACTGTCGAAAACCGGAATTTTTTCTGTCTGCCTTCAGCTCAGCCTTCACCTCTCAGTAATGTGAAGACAGGCCAGTAATAAAGATGCGCTCTACCGAAACTGTTGTTCGGTAGTTTTGGTGCACTACTTGCATGACGTAGTAAATGGTAGGACTGGCGCTAGTATTGGTAGGGAAGAATGGGCAGGACAAAAAAAAAAAAAAATGGGCGTCGACGGTTTCTCTTTTCGTTTGTTTGATTCATTGACTGGCTCGTTGTTTTCCACATAATTAGAACAGCACACCATTCCGTGTTAGTCCAGTGTGTATTTTACGGTATATCCTTGCAGAACATAAATGACATTTTGTAACCAATAAAAATTAGTCGTTAGCTTAACTTCTGCTTTTTTGTGTAACCAAAGAAATTACTTTTGATACAAGTGCAGTTCACATGCACAAAAATAAAATTATATATATTTGTTATTGTTACTTTGTACTCAATAGAACGTTCATCTTCATGATCAAAGGTAAGAGTTTCCTGTTATTATTAATAAATGCGAAAGGTGTTTATGAGTATCAGAAACATGTTCCAATTTCGACGAAATATTGAAGCGATGTTTGATATATTTTTCATTTACAGCGATTTTTTTTTTATTTTCTCTTTTTCGTAAGGAAGTTGGGTTTTCTAAATGCTTTATGATAAACACGTATTGTCTTCTGTACTTTTACTACAACGTCCCTCTGTTTCACATTACAAATCAATGATTTTAGAGTAAAACCTCAGTTAAACATTGACAACTTCAGTTTTGCTTTAAGTACTGTTTATTCATAAGTAAGAGTCAGGAGCATAACTATGTAGAACAAAAATGTTATGTAGGTTACCCAGCTCATTAGATATCCTCAGTCAGTTTCTAGACGCCTCACCGTGTCAAGTTTTTAGGGCAATCTAGTATGACACGGTTTACATACGCAAAGAAAGCAATCGTTACGATGCAATGCCCAATAGATATGAAACACAGCCATTGTACAGGTAACGGCGCGATGTCACTGACTGCGCGGCCCCTCCCGCCGGATGCAGTTTGCTCCCTTAGGAATGCTCACACGCACACCAAAGTTAGTAGGGAAGCCACTGTAGCCTATGCTTACTTCAGACAGTCTGCGGTAGCCCATGGCAGTTTCAATACTCTAGCTGCTAACCGCACGTGGGTCAGGTTACACATCACACTGCACATCCCCTTTCCCCAATAGGGTTACTGGGGTACGTCGGAGACACGCAAGTCGCGAAATGGCGTTCAATTGAAAGACTTCCACCAGTTGAGTCACCTGAAATTACTGTTTATTTTGAGAATACGAGGGGGACCAAAAACTCCTATCTGACAATTGTTCTCTAGCTGATGAATTTTCTCACGTTGGATCCACCATTTTCCTTTACGCGTCTGTCATGGAAAGGCTTGGACATAACAAATTATGTTTAAGGTGGGAGCCGAAAATGATATAAACGGAATAAAACCGACACATGTACAGGTGATTGTTTGAGTATCCCAAGGATGTGTAAGGGCGCCGTTATCTTTCTCACCTACCCTCTCTCTACCTCTACCTCTTCCTCACCCCTTCCTCTCTCCATATCTTTCTCCCCTCCCCCTCCCTCTTCCCATAGCCTCCTAGCCTCTCCCTCTGACCATATCCTCTTCCCCCTTCCCTCTGTCCATATTGTCTTTACCCCTCTTCCCCTTCTTACCTATCTACACACGTTCCATCTGCCTCCTGCATCTCCCCGCTTTCCTCCTCGCATCTGTCCATCCTCTATTGCTCCACTCTGTCCTTTCATCTCTTCCTGCCTGCCTTCTCAGTCCATCACACTACTTTCTGGTTTGTAGTAGGGTCGCAGTTGGCATTACTTTCAATAGGAAAAGTACATTTTAAGAAATAGGAATTAGCTCTGAATCTAGTAATAATTGTACGCGCTGGTACAGTGTCCACTGCTAAGGGACAAAGGAAATTCTCGGCTTACAGATCACACTGTACTCACCGTAGCCTTCCTTCCCGTGAGAGTTCGATCCATTTTATACTTGGACATCGTTCTCACTTTAGTTAATGGGTTACAAATGTAAAAGTTTCCATGAAGCTCTCCCATAACAATCGTTATCACCCATGTTCTACGAGTAAAAGAGAGAGCTCTTTCTTTCAGACAAGAGAGATAGAGATATGTGTAAGAGCTCCAGAGCTCGTATTAAAAGCAACACGTACTCAGTCCTCAGTACAAGCCCTCGGAGTTTGTAAGTTGTAATTGTGAACCTCCTGTAAGTGTCGTCTTCCTCATATAATCACCTTTGGCAATTCAGACTAAACAATACAACTGGGGCTCTTTCCGGTTAAGAGACTACCGTCACACACGAGAGCAGAATGAAGACCACACTGGACAACACGTAGACTGAGAAAAGCCGTATTGAAATCCTTACCTATGTACACGGCAAAATGTAGCATGGGTTTCTTCCCGGGCATGGCTGACTGGGCTAGAAAATTCAGAATTTACACAAGGAAATAGTGATTACGAGTAAGTTTTGACGGGGAGGACTGATTTTACCCTGTTGTGTAAATGTTGCGAACGAGTAGTTAACTCTGAAGCTGCGCACTGCTGTTCCGTCACACGCGGCTGTTGTCACGTTAGCAGTGTTTACTGTGGCTCCCGCAAGCGCGATGCTTAGAAAGCGGAACGCGGAAAGCGCAGCCGTGACGGTCCAGGCTTCGTTCCGGCAGCTGCAAGAAAGAGGGAAAGAAGCAAAGCACTCCCTGCTACGTGCTCAGCCCAGAGCCGGACCACTGGAGTTGCTGGGTGTTGCGGCTTTGCATGTTGCACGTAATGTGAGTGCGTAGTTAGACCACTCAGTGTTTTCAGCTATACGCAATCCTTCGTGAAAATGAAGGTAAGTGGAAAATACTAACTAGAAATATGAATACGATGATTAAATGTGTAAATACATCTGGGAATAGCTTCCGCATTTCTAGAGGGAATTTCATAGAATACAAATCGTAGGGGACCACACTCGAATATCTCCAATACGCAACGGAGGACACTGGGTGTTAGAGCAAGTGTGGTATGAGGAGGTTGCCAGAGAATAGAAAATCGTGGCGGGTCACATCAGTCCAGTCACAAGACCGATGGCCCCAAAAAGAAGTGAAGGTTTTGGATTTCCATTACGACTTTGACTACACTCCGCGTTCGTAGCTGAGTGATCAGTGTTGACGGCTCTACATCTACATACATACTCCGCAATCCACCATACGGTGCATGGCGGAGGGTACCTCGTACCACAACTAGCATCTTCTCTCCCTGTTCCACTCCCAAACAGAACGAGGGAAAAATGACTGCCAACGAGCCCAAATCTCTCTTATCTTTGCGGTCTTTCCGCGAAATATAAGTTGGCGGCAGTAAAATTGTACTGCAGTCAGCTTCAAATGCTGGTTCTCTAAATTTCCTCAGCAGCGATTCACGAAAAGAACGCCCCCTTTCCTCCTGAGACTCCCACCCGAGTTCCTGAAGCATTTGCGTAACACTCGCTTGATGATCAAACCTACCAGTAACAAATCTAGCAGCCCGCATCTGAATTGCTTCTATGTCCTCTCTCAATCCGACCTGATAGGGATCCCAAACGCTCGAGCGGTACTCAAGAATAGGTCGTATTAGTGTTTTATAAGCGGTCTCCTTTACAGATGAACCACGTCTTCCCAAAATTCTACCAATGAACCGAAGACGACTATCCGCCTTCGCCACAACTGCCATTACATGCTTGTCCCGCTTCATACCGCTCTGCAATGTTACGCCCAAATATTTAATCGACGTGACTGTGTCAAGCGCTACACTACTAATGGAGTATTCAAACATTACGGGATTCTTTTTCCTATTCATCTGCATTAATTTACATTTATCTATATTTAGAGTTAGCTGCCATTCTTTACACCAATCACAAATCCTGTCCAAATCATCTTGTATCCTCCTACAGTCACTCAACGACACCTTCCCGTACAGCACAGCATCATCAGCAAACAGCCGCACATTGCTATCCACCTTATCGAAAGATCATTTATGTAGATAGAAAACAACAGCGGACCTACCACACTTTCCTGGGGCTACCATGCAGAGGACCCGGGTTCGGTTCCCGGTACTGCCAGGGATTTTTCCTTCGTGGGAGAACTGATACGGAGTGTACTCGGCCTCGCGATGCCAGTTGAGGATCTACTTGATAGAGTAGTAGCGGTTGCACTGTCCGGAAAGTGTGCAAAACTGTCTGGAGAGCGGTGTGCTGGCCACATGCCCCTCCATACCGCATCCGCACGACGTTGCAAGGAGAAGGACGACAGAGTGGCCGCTAGGCACCCCTTAGGCCCTCACAGCCTGGACGAAGAGCTCATTTTTTTAAATTTTAAACTGCACTGCTAGTGATGTAGGAATATAACAGTAGTAAGTTTTATCGCAGAAGGTCTGTGTGCAGAAGAGGAAATGGTGCCTGGTCATATCAAACCAGTGATTTGATATTGATGAAAAAGAAAAGCTTGGAAGGTGGGCGGGTGATGTGAATAACTTGTCTGTGTAAAAGGCTATTATGAGAAACTGATGAAAGTGTTTTCTGAGGCAGTAAAAGAAAGTCGGCTGATGGGACCAAATGCACGTAGTGAAATACAGATAACATTAAAAATACCTACCTTCGTATGTCAGACGTTACAAAAGACGGCCGTGGCGAGGAATTTTACTGAAAGTCTTTTAGGGAACAGCGTTCTGTGCATTGGTGCGTTCTCGTACAGTGAATTTGGGCAAATTAACAACACTACTTAAGACTCCGGCAGAAAACTTGGCGAAATGTAGCATTTGTTTTCACCATTCATATTCCCTAAGAAGCATTGTTCGCTAGAAACAGTTAGTGTCAGTTGCAATTAAAATACAGGGTTATTTTAAATGATGAACCCATTTAGAAAGTCGTATGTACTCAAGTACAAATCCAAAATGAACAAGCTTTATACCAATGAAAGAAAGCAGTATCAAAATTTTTGGCGGGTGGGCGGTGATGGTTTCAGAAGCGGCCTGTAGAGTTCGCGCGGCAATAAGGCCGTCACTCCGTTTCACTGTCAGTTGAGAGAGAGATGGCGACTGTGGAGCACAAGGTTTTTTTTTCTGAATTCTTGAGTTCAGGAAAAGTGAGTCGCAAATTGCAGTGCAGCGGGAATTTCGTACCAAATTCGGTATTCAACCACCAACTCGAGAAAGCATTAGCCATTGGTTTAAGCAATTTCAACAGACTGGGATGTGTGCAAAGGAAAAGGCACAGGCCGACCGCGTGTGTCAGAGTATGATGTCCGAAGGATTCAAGACAGTTCTGTGCACAGTCCCAGTAAGTCTACCAATAGAGCCAGTCGAGAACTTGGAATAACCCAACCAACTGTATGGAAAGTCCTGAGACGGCGTTTGCTGTACAAGCCCTACCGATTACAACTTGTACAAGCTCTCAACCCCGATGACAAAACGAAGCGTCTCGCATTTTGTGATTATGTGCTAGCAAAGATAGAGGATGACGCATTTCTGCAGCGTGTAATTTTTAGTGAGGAAGCGACGTTCCACTTTAGTGGAAAAGTCAACACACAAGATGTTCGCATATGGGGTTAGGAAAATCCATGTTCACCATTGCAACGCGAAAGAGACTTATCGAAGATGAACGTGTTGTGTACCGTATCCCGTACAAATGACCTGGCTCTGCACTTGCGGCCACCGAGATCTTCTGGTCTCACACCCTGCGACCATTTCTTATGCGGTTATGTGAAGGAAGCTGTTTACGTCCCGCCTCTACCAACCCCTCTGAACGATCTGCGGAACCGGATCACGAGTGCCGTGCACTCAGTAACAGCAGATATGCTTTCGCGTGTGTGGGACAATCGCGTCGATGTTTGCCGTGCAGCCAACGGTGACCACATTGAACATTTACCACATTTCTAATTATTAAATAATTAGTAGTGGAACTAGAACGGCGAAACCCCACATTACATTGTTGCCGGATGTATCCAAGATGGCGGCGATGACGTCATCCAAGATAGCGACATGTAGACTTGGCAAAAACGCGAGACTTCATCCAAGATGGCGGCCATGACGTCATCCAAGGTGGCAGATTTTGGCGGGAAGACAGGTCAATTGGGAAACCTCCACTAACCTACACCCCCTCCCCCACAAAAATGCCAGGAACTTCAAATTCCAAACGGAAAATGCATCAAACCACAGTTACCTCTACTAACCTAAGAAAATCGCTGGAAGATAGGTCACTCAGGCTACCCCCACTAACCTAAAAAGTCATCAGACTGCCATCTCTTCCTAGGAACTGCCGCCAAGTTTGAATTTTGGCTGTGAAATAGGTCAGTTGGGGTATCTCTACCAACCTAAGAAAATGGATAGAAAGAAAGCTCACCTCCACTAACCTAAGTTACCCAACAGCCACCTCTCCTAGGTATTGGTGAGGAAAGGTCTCAGCCTGCACTGGGCTGCTGGAGAGAGGAAGGAGTGTACTTACTTTATTTTGTGACAATTTATTTAGGGATGGATTTTGAACAATGGTATATTTATGGCAGTGGAACAGAACACAGGCTCTGACATGCCACATAGCACACTCACCTCCAAACTGATCCAAAATAACCCCATGTATAATGCTCGGCCATGCACCTGCTAATTATAAACTGTCAAAATAACACATTGCACAGCCTACAGCCCTGCAAACTACTTGTAACTAATACATTACATTTATGCCCAGAGAGCAAAACAACTTGTAAATTGTCAAAATAATAATCCATCTAAAAGACTCTGCAATCATGCTTGCTAATTGTCAGCTCTCGAAATCATCCAACACTCTTTATTTAAACAATTACAGGCAATACCACCATCCAGTGTATTCGCCAGGAGGTCCACACTGCAACTGACCTAGTACACAGTACCACCACCAGAGGGCACTGTCGTGTGTACCGTGACGTAATCCAATAAGGCAGCCATGATGTCAGCTGATGATGCACGTACCATTATCCAAGATGGCGGCAAACGATGTTTTCACCAAGAGGTCTGGACGTAGTACACAGTACCACCACCAGAGCGCTCTGTTGTCCGTTTTGTGACGTAAACCAAGATGGTGGGGAGAAATGGCGGGAAAACGACTCTGCCTGTGCTGGACATAAGTTTTTATTTTGCATTACATCCCTCGTGTGATGTAATGCAGGATGGTGGTCTGGAGCGGGAAAATGGCGCGAAAATGACTCAGCCTGCACTGGGCTGCTGAATAGAGTAAGGAAGGAGTGTACTTCATTTATTTTGGAACAATTTATTTAGGGATGGAGTATATTTATCAAACTGATACAAAGCACATACTTGCGGTCACTCCACACAGTCCACAGACCTGTAAACTACTCCTAAATAACACTCTGCAGACAGGCAAATGGCTCTTAATTTACCAAAATAATTTGAGTATACACATGCAGACTCCTCCTAAATAATGCCGTACACAAATGTGCAGACACAAAATCAACTTGTGAAGTGCCCAAATAATGCATAGTGCAGCCGACAGACCTGCTCGCAAAATAATGCAACAGACACGCATTCAACGTATGCAGGCACCGTCTGACACCCATCCAGTAGACCGCACAGGAGGCTACCTGCAGCTCTGCGAAATGACATGGCCATCAGCTGTCAAACCACGCACAGATGCCCGCATGTATGAGGTGGCGACATTCTTTTCATATTTGACACCTGAGAAATTCCTCTCGAAAGACATGTTCACCTAAGCACCATTGTTGATCCAACCAGGCGGGAGCGCATATGCTCCAGGAACTCACGTGCCATCACAGCTGCTAGCCGCTGCCAGACGCAGGTGAATGTTGCCTATATTTTCAGGTATCAGTCAGTGTTATACTGATGTCACAGAACTTCAAGTGGCGCTCACACTGCTCCCATATGCGAGACACCTCTGAGCTGCATGTGTCTTTACTGTTGATGACAGACTACCAGAGGGCACATTGTTCCTAGCGCGACTTCAGAGACATGTCTAACTGTGCTTAACTGCAAATAGCAGTCCTAACGTGATACCCCAGTCAATCACTTGTTACCCTTCATGCTTTCAACACACACAAACATTACCACTGCTATGTAGAGGCTCCTATACCTACCTCAGCACAAAGGGTGTGAATTAATCGAGCATTATGATTAGCTCTTATCGATTTACCCGTCGAATTACTGATGCCATTGGAATCGAAGCACCATCCACCTTCTCTGTCTCTGCAGACGGGACTTTCAGCAGTAAAATTATTTTGCACATATCGCTAAATTGCATTGACAGCTAAACCTGCAAAGTTGTTACAGATCATGAAATATATGCTAGACTCTCAAGAATATTGGAAGCAAGGAACATATTTACCAGTGTAACTATAATTGAATATTAAGATTGCTGGTAGTCTGACACTGATCGATGTACAGATAATGTCTCCTCTTGACGGCTGTGCTTCTGGAACGAATCTCAGCATCTATAGCACACACAATTTTCCACGTAAAAAATCTCTCCCATACCCTTGTGGTTATCAACGTGCTGAATCTATATGTCTCTCATGACAGGACACACAGTCATCCTTTCTAGTCGTGCCGCAACATAAGCCTCAGTAACTTTACAATGCAATATATATACATTTTACACGAACAGTGCATTTTTATATGTGTACAGCACCCAAAAAAATTATGGTATGCCTACACTCACACCAGCTATATGTCATGATGCTCCTCAGTCCTAGGGAATCACCATCAGCCTTTCTTTCTTTCTACAGACGTGACATTCAGCGGCAATAAACGATTTTACATCGATCGCCATGTTACACTGACAACCAAACCTTGCAAAGTGCCATAATATCGTCAAATACGGAAAGACTCTTCTCAATTACACTGCTCTCCTACTGAGGACAGGAGCTTGAATATTAGATGCCAAATCCATACCTTCCTTATGAATGGACATTTCCTTTGCATATTTCGGAACACAAACTAGTACTTTATAAGCGTGATGCTCAAGACGACCCTATCATGCACCCCCTACTACTAAGTACAAGACTTCATCAATAACTGATTACCTACGATACAGAATAATACTGAGAGAAAATCAGCGATGGGTGGACATGTCTCATAAATTTTTCTTGTGAGTGATATCACTGTGTCTTAGAAAGAAAGAGAGCTGTAATCGTCTCATATGTTAAAAAACCCAATCACAACAGCAACTGTAGGTTACTGTCACAAGCAGCATTGGTTCTACAGGATCACACAAGTATCAATGTTAAAAGCTATACCCACTTTACAAATCGAGGTTCGACATTACCTCTGAATGAGATAGTTTTTGGCACGGACAAATCCCACGAGGACAATTGCAGGAGTATATAATATCAGACCAACATGTCCTCGATGGTGCAACGTCGTAATAAAATTACTCAGTTTTGAAGGTGATTCATCTAAGGAATGCGGTATGTAAACGGTATTTGCTACTCCCTCATTTCTATAGTACTTGTAAAATTTTCTGTCTCGATACCATGTCATAGATTCGGTGATATAACCACTGAGTTATAGGCAATGACTGATTGAGGAAGCTCACAAACAGTAGTAGTAGATAATATGCTGATTGAGGTCACAAGAAAATGTACACTAGCGTCTCAGATCTCTAGTGTTATGCTATCCGCTAGAAATGATGTCCATGATTTGAAATCAGGTCTTTCCCTTAAAGCACCTACCTGCATTGGATCCTATTGGCAATTTCTTTAATGATTACAACCGCTACTCAATCATATTTTTGGCAAACATTTCTGTGCAAAATAATTCTGAAATTCCCATCTGCAGAAAGAAAGAGAAGGTGGTTGGTGCTTAGATACCGATGGCATGAGTATATCAGCAGGTAAATTCGATAAGAACCAATCATAATGCTCGATTCATTCACACCCTTTGTGCTGCAATATACACTCCTGGAAATGGAAAAAAGAACACATTGACACCGGTGTGTCAGACCCACCATACTTGCTCCGGACACTGCGAGAGGGCTGTACAAGCAATGATCACACGCACGGCACAACGGAGACACCAGGAACCGCGGTGTTGGCCGTCGAATGGCGCTAGCTGCGCAGCATTTGTGCACCGCCACCGTCAGTGTCAGCCAGTTTGCCGTGGCATACGGAGCTCCATCGCAGTCTTTAACACTGGTAGCATGCCGCGACAGCGTGGACGTGAACTGTATGTGCAGTTGACGGACTTTGAGCGAGGGCGTATAGTGGGCATGCGGGAGGCCGGGTGGACGTACCGCCGAATTGCTCAACACGTGGGGCGTGAGGTCTCCACAGTACATCAATGTTGTCGCCAGTGGTCGGCGGAAGGTGCACGAGCTCGTCGACCTGGGACCGGACCGCAGCGACGCACGGATGCACGCCAAGACCGTAGGATCCTACGCAGTGCCGTAGGGGACCGCACCGCCACTTCCCAGCAAATTAGGGACACTGTTGCTCCTGGGGTATCGGCGAGGACCATTCGCAACCGTCTCCATGAAGCTGGGCTACGGTCCCGCACACCGTTAGGCCGTCTTCCGCTCACGCCCCAAAATCGTGCAGCCCGCCTCCAGTGGTGTCGCGACAGGCGTGAATGGAGGGACGAATGGAGACGTGTCGTCTTCAGCGATGAGAGTCGCTTCTGCCTTGGTGCCAATGATGGTCGTATGCGTGTTTGGCGCCGTGCAGGTGAGCGCCACGATCAGGACTGCATACGACCGAGGCACACAGGGCCAACACCCGGCATCATGGTGTGGGGAGCGATCTCCTACACTGGCCGTACACCACTGGTGATCGTCGAGGGGACACTGAATAGTGCACGGTACATCCAAACCGTCATCGAACCCATCGTTCTACCATTCCTAGACCGGCAAGGGAACTTGCTGTTCCAACAGGACAATGCACGTCCGCATGTATCCCGTGCCACCCAACGTGCTCTAGAAGGTGTAAGTCAACTACCCTGGCCAGCAAGATCTCCGGATCTGCCCCCCCTTCAGCATGTTTGGGACTGGATGAAGCGTCGTCTCACGCGGTCTGCACGTCCAGCACGAACGCTGGTCCAACTGAGGCGCCAGGTGGAAATGGCATGGCAAGCCGTTCCACAGGACTACATCCAGCATCTCTACGATCGTCTCCATGGGAGAACAGCAGCCTGCATTGCTGCGAAAGGTGGATATACACTGTACTAGTGCCGACATTGTGCATGCTCTGTTGCCTGTGTGTATGTGCCTGTGGTTCTGTCAGTGTGATCATGTGATGTATCTGACCCCAGGAATGTGTCAATAAAGTTTCCCCTTCCTGGGACAATGAATTCACGGTGTTCTTATTTCAATTTCCAGGAGTGTAGAAGGCTCTACATAGCGGTGGGAACATACGTGTTTTTTTGAGAGCGGGAACGGTAACATGTGATGAATTGGGATATCACGTTAGGAACGCTGGAAAGAGTGCATTCGATGTTGTTATGCACTATTTGCATTTAAGCACAGTTAGACGCGTCTCTCAAGTTGCGCTAGGAACAATGTGCCCTCTGCTGCTTTGTCATCAATGGTAAAGACGTGCTGCCCAGAGATGTCTTGCATATGGTACCTGCATGAGCGCCCCTTGTAAATTCTGTGACATCATTAAAATACTGACTGTATATCCGAAAATCGAGGCAAATTTCCCTTGCGTCCAGCAGCGGTTTACGGCTAAACAGCACGTGCATCCCTGGAGCATCTGTGCTCCCACCTGGTTGCATCAACAATGGTGCCTAGGTGAACATGTCTTTCGAGAGGAATTTCTCAGCTATCAAGTATGAAAGGCATGTCCCCGCCACATGCGTGCAGGCATCTGTGTATGGTTTGATGACTGACTACTGCGTCACTTAGTGGGGCTGCAGGTAGCCCCATGTGCGGTGTACTGGACAGGGGGTGGTGGACGGTGCCTGCGAAAGTTGATTGCGTGCCTGTTGCATTATTTTGCGACCAGGTCTGTAGGCTGCACTTTGCATTATTTGGGCAGTTTACTGGTTGATTTCGTGTCTGCACATCTGTATTCTGCATTATTTAGGAGTAGTCGGCATGTCAGTATTGAAATTATTTCGGTAAATTAGTAGCTGTTTGCCTGTCTGCAGAGTGTTATTTAGGAGTAATTTACAGGTCTGTGGACTGTGTGGAGTGACCACAAGTATGTGTTTTGTATCAGTTTGATAAATATACTCCATCCCTAAATAAATTGTTCCAAAGTAAATCAAGTACACTCCTTCCTTACTCTATTCAGCAGTCCAGTGCAGGCTGAATCATTTTCGCGCCATTTTCCCCCTCTAGACCACCATCTTGCATTACATTACAGGAGGGATGACAGCACCCTCAGGTGGCAATGTTGTGTACTAAGTCAGTTGGAGTCCAGATCTCATGGTGGAGACATTGCCTGCATAATAAAAACTTATGTCCAGCACAGGCAGAGTCGTTTTCCCGCCATTTCTCCCCATCATTTTGGTTTACGTCACAAAACGGACAACAGAGCGCTCTGGTGGTGGTACTGTGTGCTAGGTCCAGACCTCTTGGTGAACACATCGTTTGCCGCCATCTTGGATAATGGTACTTGCATCATCAGCTGGCATCATGGCTGCCTTATTGGATTACGTCACAGAGCGGATGACAGTGCCCTCCGGTGGTGGTACTGTGTACTAGGTCAGTTGGAGTGCGGACCTCCTGGCGAACACACTGGATGGTGGTGCAGCCTCTAATTGTTTAAATAAAGACTGGTGCATGATTTCGAGAGTTGACAATTAGCAAGCATGATTGCAGAGTCTTTTAGATGGATTATTATTTTGACAATTTACGAATTGTTTGGCTCTCTGGACATAAATATATTGTATTACTTACGAGTGGTTTGCTGGTCTGTAGGCTGTGCAATGTGTTATTTTGACAGCTCACAATTAGCGGGTTCGTGTGCAGAGCATTATACATGGTGTTATTTAGGAGTAGTTTGCAGGTGTGTACGCTATGTGGCATGTCAGAGCCTGTGTTCTGTTCCACTGCCATAAATATACCATTGTTCAAAATCCATCCCTAAATAAATTGTTACAAAATAAAGTAAGTACACTCCTTCCTCTCTCCAGCAGCCCAGTGCAGGCTGAGACCTTTCCTCACCAATACCTAGGAGAGGTGGCTGTTGGGTAACTTAGGTTAGTGGAGGTGAGCTTTCTTTCTATCCATTTTCTTAGGTTGGTAGAGATACCCCAACTGACCTATTTCACAGCCAAAATTCAAACTTGGCGGCAGTTCCTAGGAAGAGATGGCAGTCTGATGACTTTTTAGGTTAGTGGGGGTAGCCTGAGTGACCTATCTTCCAGCGATTTTCTTAGGTTAGTAGAGGTAACCGTGGTTTGATGCATTTTCCGTTTGGAATTTGAAGTTCCTGGCATTTTTGTGGGGGAGGGGGTGTAGGTTAGTGGAGGTTTCCCAATTGACCTGTCTTCCCGCCAAAATCTGCCATCTTGGATGACGTCATGGCCGCCATCTTGGATGACGTCTTGCGCTTTTGCCAAGTCTACATATCGCTATCTTGGATGACGTCATCGCCGCCATCTTGGATACATCTGGCAACAGTGTAATGTGGGGTGGCACCGCCCTTGTTCCACTACTAATGAATATATCATTTAGAATAACCCTGTTAATATATGCTATTGAGTGCACGACACAGTAAATCGCACCAATGTGTAACTATAGTGGGAGATTGGGAGCTGCAGGAGTAAACAGCCATACCAGTTAAATTAACATGGAGAATGCGGTGACTATTCTGCTGTTGCATTTCCAATCCTGATAATTCTTGTGTACCGGCTTGGGTGACAATACGTGTTATGGCCTGACTGAATTCAAACCTATATAGTGTTTAAATGTAGTACTGATGTTAAAAGAGCACATACACACACACACACACACACACACACACACACACACACACACACACACACACACTTTTTTTATTTAATTGGTGCACGTTACAATCCATTAAAACAGTGACTGATGTTTTTTGTTTTATGAACAGAGCTTATTTAGTATGATTCCTCGTGTGTTTTTCTATTTATTTATTTATTTTTATTTATTTATTTTTATTTATTTATTTACATAGTTTACGCCCACATTGGAGCACTAAAATCAAACATAATACAACAGAGTCTACAATAATTGAGTTTTTTCTTTTTATATTAGAATTAACTATATGCAATATTTTCTTGTAAAGCATGGGTCTCGAGTTCAATTGCAAGCGGCCAACAGAAATCTGGTGTACTCATCATATACTTCGCATTTGCAGAAGAACCGCAAGGGTCACAATGGGATTTCGAGAAGCAGACGCTCCTTAGTTTTTGTTAGGCCTTGAGGCACGAGAGCTATCGAACCTCAGCGCGAGTTGAGTCTTCGAACTCTCCAGAGAAGATTCGGGATATTCACTTGATATTTCAGTTAATATACAGTGAACAGTACACCTATTTAGTTCAGGAAAAGTTCATTTTGATTTCTTGCGTAGAATAATTGAGAAAAGAAAGATTAACGAAAATTGTTTGTACACTATGCTCATATTCCAATACTACCAAGAAAGAAAGGCATATTTGGAGATTAAAATTAGCAAAACGAAAATTGTGGCTTGGGATTTAAAGTCTAATTGTACGCTAAACAGTAATAGCCAAACTACTTACTCGGAGCTATAAAACAGACACGAGCTTACACAAGACACTGCAGCGACTCAAAAGTGAGCTTTAACAAGAAATGCGCCAAACAACAACGTTCAAAATGACCAAAAATATCGGTATGTATGCTACAGCATGCGTACCTAATATATTCCAAAACGCAGCGCATAAAAACTGGATTTTCCGTTGCTCATAACCCGAGTTCTGTTGTTGATAAAAAAAAAAAATAGGGTGAAGTGTTCGGAATAGCCCTTGAGCTAGAGTCATGTGTACCCAGCAGAAGGATTGTCTTTGTACCATTATGCTACAAAATAGGATCAAAGTTTGAGTATTACACACTTCGTCCAGCTTAGGCAAATGGAGCAATCGGTTGGTTCTTTCTGCATTTGATGCGGTCTGCGATGGGCTTGCTGAAACTTACAGAGGCAGCATTAGTTAATTGGCGGTTCCTCGGAAAACCCTACTAAAAGAGTTTTTTATTTTTTTACTGAATTTTCGCCATCACCAGCGGACAAAAACCCAGTCACGGATTCCAAGACGGCTATGCACTGCAAATGGCTGTAATTTTTACAGATTATTCCTAAGATCCCGATCTCTAACAACCTTGAAAATTTTCTGCATATCTTTATCCATTTCCAAGGTACAGAGGTTCAAAGTTGCCCTACTTGTAATCGTAAAATACGCACGTAAAATCCGGTGTGAGGCGAAAACGTACTTTATCAAGTAACGTAGAACGGAGAAATATGGTATAAAGTGTCTCCGTTATCATCTGGTAACCCCATGTTGTTGTACTCAAGCTCGTGCAGAATGTTTTTGCGCGTAAAATAGGGTCTAAAGTGTAAAATTAGTTTTGCGTTGTTCAGTTTCACATAAGTAAAGTATCTAACTTTTACTGACCAATTTATTTCCTTTCATATGAGTTACATGTCCGGGTGCAGCAGGGAGAAGACGGGAACCGGTTGAACAATGCTCCTATCGGAGCACAAAAAATTGAGTATGTTCCTGTTTATTAATAAGATTCTGCCTCATTCTACCTTCCTTAGCACATTTAGAAATGTTTTCTGAAATTTTGCCATGTGAACACATTTGCGCTTTTTTATGTTGAAAGAGAAGACAATCATAACCGAGAGATAGAAAAGTAATAAACGTTGGAATATAGTAGACAGTGTCTATGGTGTAGAAAGAACGAAGGAGACAATGAAATGTGAGATAAAGAGGGACACAGTGAGAGTAGAACGTAGTTGACAAGATAGAACAGTGTCAGGAAAGGAGTGGAGGAGCTAGTCCCAGAAGTGGACATGAAAAATGGGAGAGTATATGACAGTGAGAACGAGGAAGAGAGATAGTGGCAATGAGAAGACACAGCAGCAGTATCGAGGAAGGAGTGAGATATTAGCAGTGAGAGGAGACTGTGGCTGTGCCACCAGAGACAAGCAAATATAATGACAACGAGTTGGGGTGAATGTATGAGCGAGTGAGAAAGAACAACTGGGAGTGGATTGGTATGAGCGACTTACAGCGCTGTGGTAGTGGGTGTGAGTGAGTTACAGTAAGGGGAGCTTGTGGGAGTTTGAGGTGAGTTGCACGTTAAATAAAGCGTGAATATGTCCGGATGCCAAAATTTTTGGAAAAAAATGTGAAGGTGCTGACGAAAGTAGAATGAGGCAGCTGCTACCGCACTTTCCAGTCAGTCTTTTAAATAAACAGAAACATATTCACATTTTTGTGCTCCCATATGAGCATTTTTCGCAAGTTAAATATTATTCCACAGTGCAGTGAGTAGTCGCAGATACAGTGTGCTCTAATTTGGACGTTTGACTGCGTACTACTATATTACAATCCAAACACGAAAGTGAATGTGCAAAATGTCTTTCCGACCGGGCGAAACGTTGAAATTGTAATGTGCCAGCCAAGGAGGGAGACTACCCTCAGGACGATCCCAGTCCAAGAGGTCCCATAAGTAAGACCACTGTATGACCGAACTGGTTTACTGAGTATATGTTGTTGGTCTGCGTAGAGGGAGTGGTTTGTGCGAGAAATGCGCTAGTTGAGGGCAGCGACGCGTTTACAACTCGAGAGTGTACAGAGTTTGCAGATACGGGAGAACTAAACATAACTCAAGGTCTCCTAGCGTGGAGACGAAAGAGCAGCAAATATTGCCACCAAATAATCCAGATGGCGAGAGACATCGCTGCAAGGACTGATGTGAGGTACTTGGACATCAGCCGAGAAATATTGCATTAATGTGATTGTTGGTAGAAGCAAGCAATGATGGCCGGTGGGAATAACTGGGCTAACGCTCTAGGTAGCAGCTGAAGACGTTCAGTGGCTGCCACATGCCGATCCAGTCCCACTGCTCTCAAATGCTACCATCCTGAGAGCGCCGCACCAGCACACAGTTAACTGCATCTGCTAGTGACGTACACTAAAGCACTCCGGTGGAAGTTCGGCTGCCAACTTTCCGGTCGTCTCAAAAGTAACAGCTGATACCTAGGAATGAATGAATGTCGTGTGACGAGGGCCTCCCGTCGGGTAGACCGCACGCCTGGTGCAAGTCTCGATTTGACGCCACTTCGGCGACTTGCGCGTCGATGGGGATGAAATGATGATGATCAGGACAACACAACACCCAGTCCTTGAGCGGAGAAAATCTCCGACCCAGCCGGGAATCGAACCCGGGCCCTTAGGATTGACAGTCTGTCGCGCTGACCACTCAGCTACCGGGGGCGGACATACCTAGGAAGAGCGAGCCTGAGAGATTTACTGATATAATGGGCACATCTTCTTCCTTCACTTTAGTGTATGGTGGAAAGTTGTTTTTCCGTAATTTTATCAGTAGTAACTGAAGTCAACTAGCCTGTGGTACAGAGACAGACCACTTTAAAATAAATGCAGTAGTAATATGTTCTATCCATAAGCCCTGCATCTGGCGCATTTTATACTTCTGTTTCTTGTTAATTGTAAATGCTGCACTTAAGTGCAGTTATTTTATTATTAATAACCGTAGCCTAATGTTAATTAACTTCGCAACTGTCATGGCACATCATGCCTGCTTATGAATTCCTGTGACAAATAGAACGCAAAGAAAATGATGCCGTTCATTGTGCCACTGGAAGCATTTGACTCGATCCCATTTAAAGGTGGAATCAAGTAGTCAGTTTAAACAATGATTAATCGAAGCTTTTCCTGTCGATGTGCATGAACAGGAAGGGCCTTACCGCAATCTAAACAAAGGGAGGTGCCCAAATTTGACAGTTTAATTGAAATGTATTCTGCTTTCAAAATTCGAAAACAAATGCGAAAGAGATTATTAAGCGGTGGATTAGGGGGAGAAGAGTGCACTAGCATTAAATATCACGTTTCGTATGTTACCAAGGACCGACTTTCAAAGACTCCTGTCGTTCATATACTGTAAGTTTGTAACGCATTACAGCGGGACTTTCGCCAACATGTCGCCTATCACGAGCTGCCCTGTGATGATACGAAATACGCGGACGCTTCGTTTTGACTGCTCCAGGACACAGACAAAAGTTAGACTGAGTGGCCCTGCTGAGTCGTATTTAAACAGTCACTCCTAGCAAGGAAACAGCAGACTTTCTGAGTAGGCACTACATTCTAATGTTTCCCTAAAAGATCATCCCTACTAAAAGCTACACTGAAGCGCCAAAGAAACTGGTATTGGCATGCGTATTCAAATGCAGAGATATGTAAACAGGCAGAATACGGCGCTGCGGTCGGCAACGCCAATATAAGACAGCAATGTCTGGCTCAGTTGATTGATCGGTTACTGATGCTTTGATTGATCCGTTACAGAAATATAATCAAAATTGTTTTTCGCATCATTTTACTCATTTTTCCGTGAGAACAATAATCAACCACTTCTGTAATTGTAATTAACGTATTCACTACTCGCAGCAATACATGAGTTGTTAGGAAGAGAACATAAGGCCCGGGAGAAATCGTGTGGGAGGCCTAGTAAGGTGTAAGATCTTGAGCAGCACTGTGTGACGTAATAAATTGTACACCTGAAACAGTAACTTACTTTTCATATATTACGAGGACCATGGTGTTCTCTGGTCTGTCTTCACTAGGACACTTAGGCTTACAAGAAGAGTCATATGCAGATTCACGCACCCAACTTTAAGAACATTTCAAGGTGACCCTGAACGGGTGAGTAAAATTCTCCGCTGAGCAGGCATCAAGACGATTTTCCGAAGCAGCAACAGAATAAAAGATATTCTTCGCACAACGAACGATGCAGTTGACAAACTACACTGGAGTTTACGAAATTAGGTGCGAATATGGATTAGTGTATGAAGGCGAGAGGGGGTGACACTCAGCACACGGATATCTGAACACGAAAGATATATCCGACTAGGACAATACATCAAGTCAGCGGTGGCAGAACACCAGGAAGAGTGCGGCGAACAGATTAATTTTGGTGAAGCTCGGGTACTGGCAAAACAGCCTCTTACTTTCAGGAGGAGGAGTAGAGAGGCAATAGAAATAGCGAAGCGATTGGCCAACATGAACAGAGGAGACAGGTACCGATTTCCGATGTCTCGACTGCCATCACTAACAGCGTTACGTGGCGACAGCTCACGTGAAGCAATAAACAGAGGCGCGCCGGAGACCGCAGCGGCTGCAGGTGCAGAGAGTACTGGCGCGTCTCAGCCGGCGCTAGAAAGCAGCAAAATAACGCCACGTCACAACTGCCGCCTGCTTTTCCATTCGCCGATTTCCACTTATGACAAGCAGTAATGTAAACACCAATCAAAACTTCGGGTTTCCGCCAATGAAAAGAAATAATTTAAACACCAATAAAGAACTTGTAACATCTCTCCCCTTCATCCTTAACAGCCTAGCACAATTAGATAACAGCCACGTCTGCAGGTATATAAGAAAAAAAGTTTTCTTATTCAGCAGTAAACAAAAACACCCTGAAGTAGTTCACTTGCAACAGTGACCGAAAGGCCGATAGTTTTACATAATGACAATGTGGTCACAAACCCAGAAAAATTTTATTGACTGTGGCAACGGCAGCGGAAGCCTACGTTTATATCTAAGAACATTTCTTTCGGCTGCTACAGACAAAGTTAATATTTTGTAAAGACTTTACTTTGAATTATTATTATTTTTTTATTGGATTTATCCACAGCAAGGAGGTTACCCTGCACCAGATTTCGTCTTTCGTTTCCGCGCCAGTCGTCGTCGTACTCGCAGTCTAGCACGAAGCTATTGTCATTTAAGAGCTCAGTCCATCCAAAACCCAGGCGCAACTGGTTGGTCATTCTAGGCTCATTAACCCGAAACATCCTAAATCCCTACCATTTGCAACCGTAAGGGAGACAAATGTCAACTTTTCTCCCTCAGCAGAGATTCTAAGAGTAAAGTAGTGAACATCCAAATTGGACAGAGCACTTGAGTGCAATGAGCAAGAAGGCGTCAGCGTGACTCCATTCCCTACAAAAATGTAAAAAGCTCCTTGTACGAACACTTCAAGTAATTATTGTTTATAGCGATATTACCCTGCAAAGAATTCCTCAGGAAAGCTCGCGGCGCTTGGAACTGGTATGAACGTCTGCGTTCGATACCTCTGTTATGTTAGTCTCTTCAAACATATTTCGTCATCATATGCACAGCCATCCTCGCTGCTTGCAGACAAGCTGAGGTATTTGCATACCCTGTCTTCTCTACTGCCTTACCGACGTACACAGTCCCGCATATCTCCCGTCGGACTTAACGCTCTTGTGTAAACAACATGATAGAAACACCCGTTCCCGTCAGATCGAAATTCTTTCTGTCCCATTCCATCGCTCACATAACGCTCTTGTGTGAACAACATGACAGAAACACCCGTTCCCGTCAGATCGAAATTCTTTCTGTCCCATTCCATCGCTCACCCATTTTCTCAAAGTTCTTCTCAGTAGCAGAAACCCGACTATGGAGTGACCTCCCGTGTTATATTGCAGAAACGAATAAAATCTCCAGCTTCAGGAGACAGTTAATGACATTCCTACTGAAGCAACAATACTGATTACCATTGTCCCTGTGCGCACTCGTTGCCCACCTGCACAACCTTCTTTCCTACCAGATCATCCTCATATCCCAGCCTTTTTAGCTAGGGTTGCAACATAAAACATCGATTTTGAGACATCTATGTTCACACGGAAAACTATGGTTGTTAAAAAACATCTCTCTTAAAAACGATACGTCTATGTTTTTACGGTGTTTCTGTGTTTTTAGAAATACAAAGTATGACGTAATGATTTTATTTTTAAGTAGCATAATAAAAGATCCTTAATTTGTGTGATCAGAGAAGTTTTAAAACACAACGAAACGAAATAATCACCTATTTCTTCACATCTACCTACCTTTCCTAACGTTAAGTTAAATTAGGCGCAGTGATACCCACCGATGTCATAATTAACTATCTTTGCGTAAATCAGTTTACGAAGCTACATGAAATGGATCAAGAAAATTCATTTTATATTATTAAAACAATTTATTTCTTTGAATATAGCGATTTTAATAGAGCCTTAGGAAAAGAAGCTTAGTTAATCTGTTCCCTTTTTTCCCTGGGTGATGATTACTGCGGCCTCCGAGAACAAGCGTTCGCATGGCACGTGTGTGGCGACGACGGGAAGATACAACTTACTAATTTTTACAAGCTTTGGGAAAAGTGACTTCATGCCCTCCCAGATTTCAATATGGTCTCTTTTTTTCCTTGGTGTAGCAGGTGACGATATGTGCGTCCGAACTTCATTTTTATTGATGCATCCAGCAGATCTTGATCACTTATTTGTCACGTTCTTATGTGCCAACTGCTTCTAGTATTTCCAGCTGTCATCTGAATCTTCTTTACCCGGTTCATCGGATGCGTCGTTCTTGATATGTTAAATTTCTGTATATATTTATTTGAGTAACTACCCACCTTTGATTTAGCGACGGCGTTTTTGAATTGCACCAACTCGAATCTTGGGTCAAGAATCGTTGAAATTGCCAGAATTTGCGAATGTTCTTAGTTGCCGAACCTGTGACCCCTGAATTTTCTTTTGTTAATTTTTAATACGGTCGTAACAGTTCCGCTAATATTGACACAGTGTAGCTCGTTGCAAGAATCTATTGGGGGAGCCTCAGGTCTAATTAAAGGTACCGCTTCCATTACGGACGCTAAACCCAGGAATCGTTCTAATATAAACAAGCACGAATTCCATCGTTTGCGAATACCACCGCACAGATTACGGGACTCAGCGCGTCGAAAGCTTGAACATCCACGAACGTAATCCATTGTTGAACGATGTCGATGTTTTTGGGCTTTTGTTGTTGGTGCATCTGCGATGCATCGCCATTCAAAACATTGATGCTAATCTCAATATTTGTGGACGAAATTCGATGCAGTTTCCTTAAATTTTCCTCCCTCAGGAATAGCAATACCAGATACCCATTTTGTACAGGGTGGCGCAAATAAAAGTGGCCCGGAGAACGGAGTTCCAGGGTACAAAGAAACACAGCAGAGGAAAGGAAATCAGAACTAACCTGATTATAGCAGGCGAAGAAGTTAATGAGTATGTCACTCGTCGAAACGTCGCAGTTTGAAGACACCGCCACACAGCTGGAAGCCCGAGAACTCTTCAACAGCTGTATACGCCGGGAAAGCACACATTCACATCGTTATTGTTATTATCATTATTACTATTATGATCATTATTATTATTGGAAACAGCAGTAGTAGAAGTACTGCCATAATTAACTTCATAAGCTCTTACCCATCCTCTCTACACTCTCTCAAATCATTTTAACACTATTTGTCATATTAATATTGTGATGTATTAGGAACCTATGATGTAAAGTAGGTGTGTCTGTGTGAAATCCTGGCTCGATATGAGAGAGGGCCTGAATGCCCTAATCTGACCAGGTTAAGTAAGTAAATACATTTCTCTGAATCACTTGTACCTCTACACGACTAATTAGGCCAATGTAAAATGGTTTATTGGGTTACCTTCCCCATTTTCCTACTGGCCGTCATACTCAGGTAGTCGGCCTTTGGAGAACACATTTTCGTCTTACCCATTTAGGTACCGTTTCCCTGCCAGTTCTCAGGTGGCTGATTCCATTGGTTTTCCACTGGACAAAGGGGGTCTCCAATCCCTACGCCATCTACACTTCCGCCTAAAATGTTAAAATTAGCACAAAAATTGTAGTTGAAAATCAACTTCATTTTATTTTGAGTGGGATGGATGAACTACCTACATACGTAATTAAGTGTGTACGGAATTCTGTGTGCGGGAGTCCTATTCACGCGGATTTTTTAATTACACTCTTACTTCGACTTTTCCTAATGCTACTTTTAAGAGTGAGACTTTCGTTAAATCGAACCGTGGTGAGCTTTGTATTATCGAGAGTCGTCTCTGTGAAACGACTCAGACAGGTGGCTTGCTGCCTGACGCTGGTTAGTGTGTGTGTGTGTGTGTGTGTGTGTGTGTGTTCTGAGCTGCCGCAGCCCGCGTGGTGGGTTCGCAGGAGTCGCCGCCTTTACCTGGTCAGCAGTGAGTCAGCTCAGCTGCATGCAGCGACTGCGCGCTTTCCCGGTGACTCAGCCGCCGCTGTCTGTTGTTATTGTCCGCTGCCGCCATTGTGTCTGCCGGCAGCTCTTTCCTTTGCATGTCAGCCGCGGCCTTCCCGTCAACCTTGTTTGTCAATACTTTGCAATTTCAAGAAGCTGCACCAATTTCCTTTTCGAACTAAATTATTGTGCTGATAAAAATCCTAGGTCGAGATCGTTAAAATATCGCCAGTGATTACTCATTGACGAGCCATCTTCAGATCAAAAATACAGAAAATTGCGTAACAGACAATAACATAGTATAGTTTAAATATAAACTTACATCCTATGTTACTTATCAATAAAAGTTATTATTTGATTTAGTGTTTATCAGGCACTACACATCGTCACAACCACTACTTCAACAGGCGATACATCTTCCGGAAGACTAAAACCTAATTTCCAAGCCGGCCTAAGTGGCCATGAGGTTTTAGCCACTGCAGTCTGGAACCGCGAGACCGCTACGGTCGCAGGTTCGAATCCTGCCTCGGGCATCGATGTGTGTGATGTCCTTGGGTTGGTTAGGTTTAACTAGTTCTAAGTTCTAGGGGACTAATGACCTCAGCAGTTGAGTCCCATAGTGCTCAGAGCCATTTGAACATAATTTCCGAAAACGTTTTTTGCTTACGTGTTTGCTGAGTAAAATATGGCCTCTGGGAAACAGTTGTTTCAGTTTCTGATTCAGCCAACACAATCGCAATACCTCTTCCCTTAAATATTAGTAGATAGCTTAATACTCGGTCTAATATTTCTGCTTCTCCTTCATTGCACATTAAGTCACTCCGTCCATATTAGACGAATATTTTGAAAACAAGACGTAACTTGACAGCCCAAGCACGTTGTGCGTTTACATGGGAGGGAAAATAGATTGTGGAAGTGGAAAACGGGCAGCTGGAATCGGATTTCCAGAATGGATTGTGAAGTGTTGAAATAATCAATCAAAAGCGGTATTCATAGATAGATTTACGAAATCCAATTTTCGGAGTACATGTAAACATAGTAATCTGGTGAGCTTCAGTACTACTGTTCTCCTCAACACACTAAGATAAGTCCTCGTGGTGCTGTAATGTACAAGGGTAACTGGTGTCTGATAAACACTGAATTAAATATTTTTTTAAGAAGGAGCACCATTTAACTGTGTGTGTGGCGGAATTGGACTGCGACCAATCTAGACTGTGGTACATCGTTCCGGGATATTTTTTGATGGCGTCGGTCGGGATTCCGTGACTATCAGGAAAGCACAGAATCGGTGCGACCCGGAGGGCCATACTCAAATCCATTTAGGATGTCAACTGTCACCCGTGATCAGCACCGGAGAAGGCACGCGTTGTTCGTTAGGCCCTGCAGGATTGTGCCTCCAATTACGCGGAACTACGCGATGTGTGGTTCAGAGATCGTACCGGAATGATGGAACTGCCCAGACACCGTCACAAACCTCTTAAGACGCGATGTAAGATTGTAATTGCCCAATGGAATGGCTATCTCAAAAATGACCGTAACATGAAATCATAATGTGGGGAATTCTTACAAAATCGCACTGAATGACTATTCGTACTCAATCGAAAAATAATAATAATAATAATAATAATAATAATCCCCGTGGAGGCCCGGGAAAAGAATAGGCCTCCGGTGTGTTCTGCCAGTCGTAAAATGCGACGAAAAGAACAAACCACTAATAGGGCTAACCCCCCTTTTAGTGTGATTAGTTGGTTCAGGACAGAACTAAAGAAACCTCGGACAAGCGCCGTCATGGTCGGGGACAACGTTTGAACCCTCTGCCCGCCCACAATGGTAACGACACTGCTAGCCAACTGGAAAATGATTTAAATCCAAATAGAGGTGTTTTGCAGGATGTGCTTCCTGCAACCACCCTAGAAGGAAAACAAAGACAGAGGATGAGATGGTCAGATGAAGTTAATCGACACCTCATGTTCTGTTATTACCAAGCAACAACCTAGGAACCAACACAACTGGATACAGATCACAAGTATACACAACATTTATTATCAGATACCCAGAATTAAAATTTTTAACAGAACGACTAGCTGATCAGATCCGTGTAATAATTAAAAATAACAGGATACCTCAGTCAGAATTAGAAAACATCAAACAACAAGTACAACAAATACTGGAACAAAATAATGTGCAATCAGAAGAAGAAGAAGAAGAAGAAGAAGAAGAAGAAAATACAGTAATGGACTCAAACATCAAAGAGCAAACAAACCAAGAACAACACGCATCAATTAAACAATCAGAGGAAAACGAAATCTTAAGACAGCCACCAGAACAAGCACAAATAGAACTCGAAGTAACACAATTTCAGCTGACATATATTGAATACAAAGACACAAATACAGACATTTGTCCATTCTTGCATAGACCGCCAAAAACCCACAAGTCGAAACAACAATAAAAACTATCAACACAATCATACACAACAAAATAAATGAAAACACAACTTTGGGAGACTTACAACTACTGGTTTATATAGGAGCACTCACTACACTAAATATACACACTAAGCAGAGATCAGAACCAACCAACACACAGAAGAAACCCACAAAACCAGCATGGCAACACAGGCTACAGATCAGAATGGAAAAACTGAGAAAAGACATCGGACAGCTAACACAATTTATAGGAAATGAAATGTCAGAAAACAAACGAAAAAGGTTAGTTGAAATCTCACAACAAGAAGCGATAGAGCAATTAGATGAAAAGAAGCATAAATTACAAGCATTGGCCAAACGACTTAGAAGATGCAAAAAAAGTGAAAATAGAACGAAACAAAACCAAACATTCAACACACACCAAAAGAAAATTTACCAGACAATAGATAACACACACATTAAAATAGACAATCCACCAAACATAACAGACATGGAACACTTCTGGAGCAACATATGGCCAAACCCGGTACAACATAACGGACATGCACGGTGGATACAAGCAGAAACAGACACATACAAGATGATATCACAAATGGCTGTAGTGATAATTTTGCAACATGAAGTCACCCAAGCAATTAATTCTACTCACAATTGGAAAGCCCCTGGAAAAGATAAAATAGCAAATTTCTGGCTAAAGAAGTTCACCTCAACACATTCACATCTAACTAAGTTATTTAACAGTTACACTGCAGACCCACACACATTCCCTGATACACTTACACATGGAATAACTTATCTGAAACCTAAAGATCAAGCAGACACAGCAAGCCCAGCTAAATATCCCCCCATAACATGCCTACCAACAAAATACAAAATATTAACTTCAGTCATTACACAGAAATTAATGGCACATACAACACAGAACAAAATTATCAATGAAGGACAAAAAGGCTGTTGCAAAGGAGCACGAGGATGTAAAGAGCAACTGATAATAGATGCAGAGGTGATATATCAAGCTAAAACTAAACAAAGGTCGCTACACTACGCATACATTGATTACCAAAAAGCTTTTGATAGTGTACCCCACTCATGGTTACTACACATATTGGAAATATACAATGTAGATCCTATATTGATGCAGTTCCTAAGCATAGTAATGAAAAATTGGAAAACCACACTTAATATCCAAACAAATTCAAATAATATCACATCACAGCCAATAGAGATTAACCATGGAATATACCAAGGAGACTCATTAAGTCCTTTGTGGTTCTGCCTTTCTCTGAATCCACTATCCGACATGCTAAATAATACAAATTATGGATACTATATTACTGGAACATACCCACACAAAATCACACATTTGCTATACATGGATGATCGAAAACTACTGGCAGCAACAAATCAACAACTCAACCAATTACTAAAGATAACAGAAGTATTCAGCAATGATATAAATATGGCTTTTGGAACAGACAAATGTAAGAAAAATAGCATAGTCAAGGGTAAACACACTAAACAGGAAGATTACATATTGGATAACCACAGCGACTGCATAGAAGCGATGGAAAAAACAGATGCCTATAAATATCTAGGATATAGACAAAAAATAGGAATGGATAATACAAATATTAAGGTAGAACTAAAAGAAAAATATAGACAAAGACTAACAAAAATACTGAAAACAGAATTGACAGCAAGAAACAAGACAAAAGCTGTAAATACTTATGCTATACCAATATTGACCTACTCATTTGGAGTAGTGAAATGGAGTAACACAGACCCAGAAGCACTCATTACACTTACACGATCACAATGCCACAAATATAGAATACATCACATACATTCAGCAACTGAAAGATTCACATTAAGCAGAAAGGAAGGAGGAAGGGGATTTATCGACATAAAAAACCTACATTATGGACAGGTAGACAATTTAAGAAAATTCTTTCTAGAACGAGCAGAAACTAGCAAAATACACAAAGCAGTCACTCATATAAATACATCGGCTACACCACTGCAATTTCATAACCACTTCTACAACCCTTTAGATCACATAACATCAACAGATACGAAGAAAGTAAATTGGAAAAAGAAAACACTACATGGCAAGCACCCGTATCATGTAACACAGCCACACATCGATCAATACGCATCCAACACATGGCTAAGAAAAGGCAATATATACAGTGAGACGGAAGGATTCATGATTGCAATACAGGATCATACAATAAACATCAGATATTACAGCAAGCATATTATTAAAGATCCCAATACTACAACAGATAAATGCAGACTTTGCAAACAACAAATAGAAACAGTAGATCACATCACAAGCGGGTGTACAACACTAGCAAATACAGAATACCCCAGAAGACATGACAATGTAGCAAAAATAATACATCAACAGCTTGCCTTACAACATAAACTTATAAAACAACACGTTCCCACATACAAGTATGCACCACAAAATGTACTGGAGAATGATGAATACAAATTATACTGGAACAGAACCGTTATAACAGATAAAACACCACCACATAACAAACCTGACATCATTCTCACCAATAAAAAGAAGAAACCAACACAACTAATCGAAATATCCATACCCAATACAACAAATATACAGCAGAAAACAGGAGAAAAAATTGAAAAATACATCCAACTGGCTGAGGAAGTAAAGGACATGTGGCATCAGGATAAAGTTTTCATTATACCAATTATACTATCAACTACAGGAGTCATACCACACAATATCCACCAGCACATCAAACAGCTACATCCAAACTTGTATATACACCTACAGAAATCCGCAATTATTGATACATGTTCAATTACCCGATAGTTCCTAAATGCAATATGACATATACCGTACAGTTAAAAGGAAGTCACGCTTGATCAAGGTCCGCGTCACTTTCCATTTTTGACCAGACATAACGTCTGAGAAAAGAAAGAATAATAATAATAATTATTATTATTATTAATTGAAGGAAAATAGCCGGAAGTGGTGGCCGAGCGGTTCTAGGCGCTACAGTGTGGAACCGAGCGACCTCTACGATCGCGGGTTCGAATTATGCCTCGGTCATGAATGTGTGTGATGTCCTTCGGTTAGTTAGGTTTAAGTAGCTCTAAGTTCTAGGGGACTGATGACCTCAGAAGTTAAGTCCCATAGTGCTCAGAGCCATTTTTGAAAGAAATTACAAGTTACGTCAAATGAAATACAAATAAAATTAAATTGATGTTTTGTTATATTAAAAACAGTGGTACAGCATTAGACTCTGACATGACCAGTAGAAAAAATGATGGCAATAAAGGTACGATGCAACTGAGAGACCACTACCGTAGCCTAGCTGTACATTCTTCGACTAATAAGAGTGCAACCCACCAGTGGTTTACTGAATAATGAATTAAAGGCGCTGTGGCAACAGTACGTCCCCTTTGCAAACATCAACGCCCACCTATCGGCCGTGCTGATGCATAGTCACCAGTCATAATGGTTCAAATGGCTCTGAGCACTATGGGACTTAACTGCTGAGGTCATCAGTCCCCTAGAACGTAGAACTACTTATACCCAACTAACCTAAGGACATCACACACATCCATGCCCGAGGCAGGATTCGAACCTGCGACCGTAGCGGTCGCGCGGCTCCAGACTAGCGCCTAGAACCGTTCAGCCACACCGGCCGGCCCTCACCAGTCTGCCGTGGCGGTAAGTCGGCAGTGCGTGGCGCCAATGAGGAAAAACGTTCCCGTTTTCCGTCAGTAGAGTGAAAATTGTCATGTTTAATAAATTCCCACCACATAATGTCTCCAGATGCGGGCCAATCAGAGCCCATCTTCGTCGCCAGTTCGCTCTACAAATTCCTATCTTATATCAGTATGTGATGGGTGTATTGGAGCTTTGTTTATACATTTCTGAATATCCGCATTTGTTTTTTGTAAGCGATCTTCTTTGCACACTGATAACATGTCCCAGCATTCTACCAGTGAACTGATGCCCGTCGCCTGCTTTACCCAAGTCTGCACCCATTGTTATACGTAAGTATGTGTAAGAGTTCACGGATTCCACTTTTAACTCATTGATGTAATTACTTAAAGAGCGCTGCATCTGAATACCGGCATTTTCCCAGTTTCTACTGAACAATCGGTTAATCACCGCCTATAGCCTTGACAGTGGTTTGAGTTCTACAAGACGGTCGTCAAGATTCTTCAGTTACGCTGGATTAGCCCCGTAGAGCACTCAGTTGCGGGAATGTTGATTCCTTCTTTTGAGTTCCCAACAGTTCCACATTTATCTGTGTGAGTCAGACCGGGTGATTCAGAGCTCGTGTCCAACCCAATCACCTGTGTGCAGCCCGACGAACACAGCAGCCTACATCTCGGAAGATGTTAGTGTATACAGCATACTCATCCAGTTAGCCGTCGAGAATTTTGAGTTAAGCTCCCTGTTTCGTGTTCACGGTAGCCCGAATCACTGGTCCCATGTCGTGGCACGAAAAAGATCAAAACATCAGAGAACCACCTGTGGCATGAACTACACCCTCCACACACTGGGGATAAACGCCCGATTGGGGCATCGGTACACCCCCACACCTTACACCATTTCGAAAAGAGGCAAAATCATTACTCGTCGGTCGACACTATGTGTAACTTATGTCCAGTTTCCGTCGTGTTGTCCAATTAACGACGTGCAGTTTTTTTGTGACGTTGTGAGCAGTGGTCTTTTGTGAGATACCAACCTGCAAAATTACTTTGCATGCAGTTACTTTCGCAATATTCGCTCGCAAACTGATTCAGATGGAGCTACATTCACTGACAGCAACAGTTCTAGTGTGGTTTGAAACTGTGAATGGCGAGGCGTGACGTCTCCAGTCCTTGTAGGTCAGCATATTTTTACGGCCACTGTTAGGGATGCGAGTTGTACACTATTCCTTGCAGACAGGAACAAGTTTAGCAGCTTCATTCTCGCTGTGTTGATGAGCGCGTCTAAACACTACCCTCCTTACGGCGCTGACTTCATACAGGCCAGTGGCACATACACGTAGGGTTGCCAGGTGTCTCGTTTTATCCGGACATGTCCGTCTTTTTACGGTCGTGTCCGGCCAAAGGTATAGGGGATGGTGGGGTAAAGTGGCCACTGTAAGGGAAATTGAATTTCCATGGAACCATGGTTATCTATAAAAACTTACCGCCTACGGTTTTTGAATATGCATATTACAAGGTATCACACCAAGTTTTTGTGAGGGAAAACGAAAATAATAGACAAGAGCTATATACATTTTTCTGAAGGCTTACTAAGTGGACACTTTCAAAGGGGGGGGGAGGGTTAATATGGTCAGTTCCCTCGCAATAGGATCCCGTGTTTATTCTTCTGATTTTCGGACATACTTCGTAGGCATCTGGATGTCGTAGTATCTGAGAAAATACCAAACGTTTTGGCCAGATCGTTTTCAATTGGATTTTTGTGTGTATATATAATAGAACGGAGCCGGTTTAAAATTATTTAGATTAATTAGAGAGAATGACAGGCGATAGCTTTTTGTATGAAAGGGGTTCGAAGTAAATCTGACTTGAAGTACTGTTCGTGATATATGGAAGTAATTAACCCTTACCATGGTTATCAGCTTGGCCACTTTTCCCGACGAATAATGTGGCCGCTTTTCCCGATAGAACACCATGCAGTCGTTTGTATGTCACAGATGGATCTATCAAACAGAAACAGAAAACAGAGCACTATATTTGTAGTCCAAAAGACTTTGTTGAAACCCTGATATGGTAAAAAAAGTATTACTCTAAATGTGCGGTAACAATACTAGTATAACTGTTACATTACACCAGACAACTGAAAATCAGAAAATAATTTATTAAAATATAGTGGAACTCACTTCCTGTGGAAGATTCGTTGACAACAGTGATGGTGACTATTAGATCTTGTCTGACCCCTTCTCGGTAGGCAGCAGCACTATTTAGGGCAAAAAATATGCAACGGCCACTGTTAACGCCACTTTATCCCACCTTCCTGTAAAAGTCTAGCCTGTCTCGTTTTCTGACGATGAAATAGAGAACACTAATGACCCATTCGAAGCTAATGACGCAAGCACGAGGAATGAAGTGGAACATGGGATGTGCCGTAAGAATATACGTATATACGAGCCAATGCGCCGATCTGCAGACGCCAGCTCGTTCCGTCTGTGATGTTACAAAATAAAAGTGATGTTGTTATTCAATGGAAAGTTGGAAATTGAGATTTAGCTCACTGTTTTATCAATCACAATTGGCGTAAGAATCATGGATTGACCATTGTCATAAAATATTGCATTATGAGATGTGAATAGTTTTTACTTGCAGTTTCGCGTGGCTTGAGGCAGTCACAACTAGCGTGCTATTGATTAAGAAATTGCGTTATCGTCTTTCTAATTACTTCATGATCGTAGATACGATCATACCCGGTTGTGAAGTTATTGTTATGACAAAACAATTTCCTAAGGTACCAGAAAGTTCTTAAGGGCGCAAAAACAACTGTAACATCACACAAAAGGGAAATTCAATATTAAAGCTGTTGCAAGAAGACGATAAAACAGTTTTCTTTTTATCAATGTAACACGCACATTGGACTGCTGATCTTGGTGTCTGTAATATTAGCAAAATGCATAATTAAAATCAAAATAATACTGAGGAGATAATAGGAATGAGCACTGCTAAATGATTCAGTATTCCCAGAACAAATATTTATTATAACTAAAACATATATCGTACCTTAAGTTTAGTACTACAATGACGATAGATTTTTATGTCCGTATTATGTCCATTGAGCGCTCTTTTATATAGCCATTGTCTTCTTTGAGTCGCTCGTGCGTCGTCACGGTAAGTTATAACAGTTCTTTACACTTCACTCAAATTTAGACATAACACGTTTTTATACATTTACTAAAAATTAGATCAGACTGCCACAAATCTGCGTTCGTCTTACTTGAGAAAAACAGTACAAGTCTTTAGCGCCCAAGGCTTCATTTGTTCTCCAGCGAACAAAATAGTGAAGGATCGCATATCTATCCGTATTTTTCTGTTTATATTGCCGCCCAAAGACGACGAATTACATTATTTAGAAAATTCCACCGTCGCCATGCGACGCCTCATTATACATTAATCATTATTTATAAACAAGTATTTGCCTTCTGGCTGAAAGTATTAACTACTCGTATGTGCTGTTTTAATGAAGTCAAAAATAGCGAATATCACACGTCCCGCCGCGCTACCCGTATTGAAGCAACTGTGTGCGAACGGCAGTTAGTCAGCGGTGCGCCTACGCTAGGAAAACGAAGAAATACTTAACAACATGTTATTGTTATTTCTATATAAGTACGACTGATATGATCAAAGTTAATGAATGTATTCCGTCACAAAAGAACGGATAAGTTTATTTTGTTTAATGAAGAACTCTGTGTATTAATCATAAGATTTTCATAGGAAGAATAGCAAGCAATTAACAAAATTTGCCATAATTATTGCTAAATTAGAAAGCTGCATATTGATTATTTTGTAGTTTAAGCACATTTGAGGTTGATCTCGCAAAAAACTGAATGTAATTGATTATTAATAGAATATTTAAAATAGCCAACTGACTCATTCTGCAAAATATCCGGCTAAATACCACGTCGAGTCTGGCTTTCCTGGTTTTGAAGCTGGCAACCTTAATTCACATCGCGTTACAGCCATGACACATCCGTGGGGGTCACACCACCTCCTGGTCAACACTATGTTTTGTGCGTGAGCTGCTTATGATGTAAGGTCAGTCTTCTGCATAGCAGTCGTTCATACGAGTTGCTGCAGTGTCAAGAGAGGCGCAAGAGCGACGCCACGATAATGTCAGTTGCAGCACTATAGTAGTAGGTTGAGGGATTCCGTAAGTGAAAAAGGGGGTGGGGGGAGAGATGCGAGTAAGCGGAAGCGAACGAGTGACGTCACGCACAGTGTAGGCGTATCCCAAGTAATCAGTTACCGCCGTTTCCTCCCCCGAAGCGCGTGCGGTGCGAGGGCCCGGTTGGCATCGGCGCTGTTGTCCGAACAAAGTGCCGCGCGATAAGACGGAGACACCCGCAAGCCTGCCGCGCGCTCTCCAGTCGATATGTTGCTCGCGACGCCCCAGCTGCACGTCGCCAGCCCTGGTAAGGATGACTCTCTTATTCTGACTGCCCTTGTAGGATCTGCGATATACCTGTATGGCTACTGATCGGCTGGCGACAACCGACAGACGGGCGAGACTTTTGACGGCAGAGCATACACGAGTCATTTGGTTGGAGGAAACTGCAATAAATAGTAATGGTGGAAAAATAAAGGCTAGTGTTGCGAGCTCGAAATTTCAGTATATATAGGTTCCGCATAAGAATAAAACGAGAATTCGTTAACGAATTTGAGGTAGGCCTATATAATCTCTCTGCAATGCATATTGTTTCAAGTCTCCAAATGTTCAATCGTATAACTGTTCAGTTACATCGAGTATCGATTATTTATTACGGATAGTTAATCTCCATAATTGATTTGTATTTACTGCTAAGAGCATGCGTTTAGTGATGAACTCGTGTATGTCATGGTAATTATCAGCAGCATCTATCAGACAGCTGCTATACGAATGATATTAAGAAGCACAAAACGCCAGCATGAAGAACGTAGACGTCTCCGCCTGTTTGCTTGCTCTAGTGCAGACATGGGCAATCTTTGGTGACCCGCGGGCCTGCTTCACATACTTACTTAAACCATGTTAGTAAATAATGCGGTGGAAATTGTTACAATGGCTTTCTCAATATTTATTTCAACATATTTTTTTAATTTCTAGTCTCATAAAAGCTCTTCGTGAATCGATCATCGCAGATGTTCCATCAGAACGAACTCCAGCGAGTTGACTCCACGGTAGCCTGAACATTTCGATGATGTTTTTCAGTTCAAAAATATGTTCAAGCTTAGTGGGTCCTTTTAATGGCTATAATGCTACTAATCTTCCCATTATATTGCACTCCACATCTACACCACTGAGCTGCCTCTGACAAAAAAGCGCTCTCGTCCAAGGCAATCAGAAATGCTTCGATTGTGGCAGGACAACCTCACAAACTTTCTTAAATGTTATCAATCATCGTATCAATTCGTCGAACAAGTGTTCGTTTCAATAAATTTATTTGTTCTGCCTCTTTTGCTTTATCGGGATATAGTACATCTGTAATGTCCAAGAGGCAGTCCTTTACGAATTCACCTTCAGCAAACGGCTTCAACAATGTGGCAATTTTTCTGGTTATTATAAAACCAATTTCATCCGAATTGTCATACTGCATCCTCGTTTTGGCAAACGTTTGCTGTTGTTGGTCTACATTGGAAATTAATATTTCGACTTTCTTTCCGCAATTGCCATGTTGTTGAGCAACGTATTTCTTCACAACACATAGTGATTCACAAAGAGCAAACAGTTTTATCTTTGTACACGGTAAATAAATAGTCTTCCGTCCATTTCTCCTGGAGCTGACAACATTCAGCAGCATCTACTTTTCCCTAACGCCAGACATTTTGCGAATGAACTCGGCAAAGACGTAATGAAATGCGCGAAATTAACGACTAGCACAGAACTTTTAAGCGTGGACTGACAATAGACAATTAGCGTCTTCACCAAGTTCCGGTCAAACTACTGCTGTTCAAGCGGATGGTCCGTAATTTTCGTGCCATTGTAGCCTACTACCAACGTGTGTAGCACAGACGTAGTAAGCAGTAAGGAGTAAATAACGCGCGAGCCTAGAATCTAGACAAATTTATCAAACCAAGTATGTCTAACGCATTCTGCAACCAGTTATTTACTGTTGTATATCTACGTATTGTATCTGGTGGTACACAGTACAAAATAACTCGAGTTTATCGTAGGCAAAGCGGAATTTAATATTTAGAAAAGTACTCCCGAATTGCAGGACTGAGGTCATAAGAAATGTAATGATCACACACCTACTTACTAAGGGAACGAACCAGACAGAAATTGCAGTGCGCTACACACTACAATATATGCTATCTAAAATATGCTTCTTCTTTGACCATTAAAATTCATAATTTTGGTACTGGTAGATCATGTAAATATTTCAGAATCAGGTAAAAGGTCGGTTACGAACCCGCACGCCAATAAGTGGACTTGAATAATTCATTTATTAGTTCGTTAATAACACTGAAGTAGTACCTTACAATTAGCAGTCACCTCGAATGATGGCGATAGGAGATTGTCATTTAATGTGCTATTATCACTTTGATCAAGTTGGTATTCCAGCCAGTCGAATTAGAGCAGCGACAGACATTCGTACTGATCTCGCGCGTATATAGCGCTTTTCGATTTTTGTTAGAATGAAAGCAGAGATAGCAACTTCGCAAATTACGTGATCATAACATGATCTATTACAAAAGCAATTGTTTCTAATTGAATAACTGTGCTTCCAAAAATGTCGATGAAATGACAGATTGCTTTTCATAATTTCAGCCAATGATGTCTGTATGTGAAATGAATTTCGTGTGTGCTGCAGTAGTTATCGGAGTCTGCTAGTTCATGCATGATTCATAGTCCATCAGTATAGCTAGTAGAAGCGACGCGGAATATTGCAACAGTGGGGAGACAGTTGTAGGGTTACATGTGTAATACGATGACTCATTAAAAATGGAGTGGAGTGTGGGTGTGTGTATGGCGGGGAGGGAGGGGTTAAATATTTACATTCCTTTTCTAGAGAAGGAATGAAAAGGAATAATTTGAAACAGACCGTCCAGACAAGCAACAGCTGGAGTTAACGTGGTCAAGCAATATTTCGCCAAAATAAACAGCGCTAAAAAACCACGTGAATACTGCATGAATTGCGGCACCTTCTGCACATTCGTAGCTTGTACTAATCATTTTCATAGGCCAAGTCAATAAATTATTTATGTAGTAGTGTGTTTATTACAACGGCCAGTTTAAGAAACTGATTTATATTGATATAACATTTATTAACTATAAATATGTACTTCTGTCAGATGCAGTCGATACATATTTAAGGTATTACATGGCCCAAATGCATGTCTGTACAATAAAATTGCTTTTATTTTCACACATACTTTAGTGTCACTAAAAATGAGTACCTTCAAACGGATTCACGACCAATACTTTGGGAATAGTTCTCAACACCAGGATTGTGCCCTGTCTCCCTAGCTGCTTGTGACCAATTAAAAATCGATAGAAATGAGCAGACCAGCAACGACATGTGGTCACAATTACTTCTGTCTTGCTGAAGCAAAATGTCGGTAACTTCCCTTCGTTCATTCTGAGATATTTGTGGAATACAACATTAAGGGGCTACTCTTGGTCACAGTTCAAACGTCTTGCCAGTAGAGCTCATCTCCTAGAGATCTAGATACTATACATTTTGGCTGACAAGTACAGTCATCTGGTGAACAGTAGTAAAAGCCATGTCCTGTCACTCTGTTCCGAGCGCTTGTCGGGACAACGACCTGCGAACACGACTTCTGCCTCAGCGTGCAGTATACGTCTTTTACGACCTCCTGCATCTCATAAAATTTGCTTTGTTTTCCGAAATACACAGCCGAGGCATAGCTGTAAAAAATTTTTACGACTCCCAGCGATATAGTTGGTATGGATTCGCAGTCCTAACAGCTGCGGTAGCATGTCAGTCATTTCATCTTTAGCGGCGCGCATAACCTCAGCCCATCTTCGGGAGTCTATCTTATTTGCATTAACGTTTTTAGTATCTGCTATAAGCTTTCAGCGTACAATGAGGCATTAGCATCGTATGCATTCTTCCTCTCGTTATTTTTATTATTATTATTATTTCCTTCACTTCCTCAGACGTTAAGTCCGGTTAAAAATGGAGTGACGCGGACCTTGATCAAGCGTCACTTCCTTTTAACTGTACGGTATGTGTTATATTGCATTTAGGAACTTTCGGGTAATTGAACATGTATCAATAATTACGGATTTCTGTAGTTGTATATATATATGTTTGGATGTAACTGTATTGCATTGATGTACTGGTGGATATTGTGTGGTATGACTCCTGTAGTTGATAGTATAATTGGTATGATGTCAACTTTATCCTGATGCCACATGTCTTTGACTTCCTCAGCCAGTTGGATGTATTTTTCAATTTTTTCTCCTGTTTTCTTTTGTATATTTGTTGTATTGGGTATGGATATTTCGATTAGTTGTGTTAATTTCTTCTTTTTATTGGTGAGTATGCTGTAAGGTTTGTTATGTGGCGTTGTTTTATCTGTTATAATGGTTCTGTTCCAGTATAATTTGTATTCATCATTCTCCAGTACATTTTGTGGTGTATACTTGTATGTAGGAACGTGTTGTTTTAAAAGTTTATGTTGTAAGGCAAGCTGTTGATGTATTATTTTTGCGACATTGTCATGTCTTCTGGGGTATTCTGTATTTGCTAGTATTGTACATCCGCTTGTGATGTGATCTACTGTTTCTATTTGTTGTTTGCAAAGTCTGCATTTATCTGTTGTGGTATTGGGATCTTTAATAATATGCTTGCTGTAATACCTGGTGTTTATTGTTTGATCCTGTTATTATTATTATTATTATTATTATTTGTTTTGCACATGTTATTCATGCTGGTACCAAACTGTTGAGTCCTTGGGGGACTACTCTCTCAAGGCGGTTTTTAGTTCTTGACGGTTCAGGGAGGCGATGCTCATTGGAGACACGTCTGCCAAGAGCATCCTAGGCATATTCAATAGCGCTTACCACCTGGGAGTACGCAGGTCGTTAAGTGTGTTCAATATCTTCACTTCCGAATGCGTCCTTTGTGGGCGGACATTGTCGTCCATAAACAGAATGTTAGGACCTACCGCACACCTGAACAGAGGGACAGTATCCAGAATAACGTCCCTGCAATAGCTATGTGCAGCAACGGTAACTCGAACAAAGACGTGCAGCGGTGTTCAGCCATTGTGCATATCGCATGCTCACACAATAATTACTAGGCCATAGCGATAATGTTCATGAACGTTCTGTGGTGTGTAACGTGTTCCTCTCCATCTCCACACTCGTGGCCAGAATAGCTTGCCACAATGAAGTGGGATACGTTGCAGAACATCACTTTGGACCACTGTTGCTGATCCCAACCAACATGCTGCCTACATCAACGAACTCTTTCTCTACGATGGCATGGGTGAAGCGGGATACTTTTAACAGACTTTCGAGCGTACAAACCAGCCTGATTTAATCGCCGCGAAATGTTTCCGGCAAAGACACGTGTACCGGTAGCAGTTGCAAGGTCTGCAGCGATCTGCCTAGGGGTGAGATGTCTGTTTCTTTTCGCCAAAAGGGCTGCGTATAGATCCTCTTCCGATTTAGCGTTCGCATAGCATTTACACCTTCGGCAGCCTCTTTTAATCGGAAGATGTCACTTTTGGATACATCAGTTACTATGGCCGTAGTATTGACACTCTGACCAGCTTCGATCCAAAATCGTAAGCACTCAAATATGTCTTGCAGATATGTTGTCTTACAACACGGAATGTCGCACTAATCGACTCGACAACAAACTTCGTCGAACACCGTAGTGTATGAACTGTCGAATGCATACAGAGCGTTCATGCAAATGCTTCGATGCAATTAATACGTCCCGCCCTCTAAATTTCCTTTTACTAACACTGGACGGGTGTTCGTTAGCAATTGGCAGTTGTTTCTGTTTAGCAGTTGGCACTTGGTCCTTTTTTAACAATTGGAACTTAGTCCCTTTTTTAAGCAATTGGTACTTAGTTTTCTTTATTGCAGTTGGCACGTGGTACTTTCTTAGCAATCGTAATGCATTGTACTACTACTACTACTACTACTACTACTACTACTACAATAATAATAATAATAATAATAATAATAATAATAATAATTATTATTATTATTATTATTATTATTATTATTATTATTATTATTATTATTTCTTTACTTTCTCAGACGTTAAGTCTGGTTAAAAATGGAAAGTGACGCGGACCTTGATCAAGCGTCACTTCCTTTTAACTGTACGGTATATGTTATATTGCATTTAGGAACTTTCGGGTAATTGAACATGTATCAATAATTACAGATTTCTGTAGTTGTATATATAAGTTTGGATGTAGCTGTATTGCATTGATGTACTGGTGGATATTGTGTGGTATGACTCCTGTAGTTGATAGTATAATTGGTATAATGTCAACTTTATCCTGATGCCACATGTCCTTGACTTCCCCAGCCAGTTGGATGTATTTTTCAATTTTTTCTCCTGTTTTCTTTTGTATATTTGTTGTATTGGGTATGGATATTTCGATTAGTTGTGTTAATTTCTTCTTTTTATTGGTGAGTATGATGTCAGGTTTGTTATGTGGTGGTGTTTTATCTGTTATAACGGTTCTGTTCCAGTATAATTTGTATTCATCATTCTCCAGTACATTTTGTGGTGCATACTTGTATGTGGGAACGTGTTGTTTTATAAGTTTATGTTGTAAGGCAAGCTGTTGATGTATTATTTTTGCTACATTGTCATGTCTTCTGGGGTATTCTGTATTTGCTAGTGTTGTACACCCGCTTGTGATGTGATCTACTGTTTCTATTTGTTGTTTGCAAAGTCTGCATTTATCTGTTGTAGTATTGGGATCTTTAATAATATGCTTGCTGTAATATCTGATGTTTATTGTATGATCCTGTATTGCAATCATGAATCCTTCCGTCTCACTGTATATATTGCCTTTTCTTAGCCATGTGTTGGATGCGTCTTGATCGATGTGTGGCTGTGTTAGATGATACGGGTGCTTGCCATGTAGTGTTTTCTTTTTCCAATTTACTTTCTTCGTATCTGTTGATGTTATGTGATCTAAAGGGTTGTAGAAGTGGTTATGAAATTGCAGTGGTGTAGCCGATGTATTTATATGAGTGATTGCTTTGTGTATTTTGCTAGTTTCTGCTCGTTCTAGAAAGAATTTTCTTAAATTGTCTACCTGTCCATAATGTAGGTTTTTTATGTTGATGAATCCCCTTCCTCCTTCCTTTCTGCTTAATGTGAATCTTTCTGTTGCTGAATGTATGTGATGTATTCTATATTTGTGGCATTGTGAATGTGTAAGTGTATTTAGTGCTTCTAGGTCTGTGTTACTCCATTTCACTACTCCAAATGAGTAGGTCAATATTGGTATAGCATAAGTATTTATAGCTTTTGTCTTGTTTCTTGCTGTCAATTCTGTTTTCAGTAATTTTGTTAGTCTTTGTCTATATTTTTCTTTAAGTTCTTCTTTAATATTTGTATTATCTATTCCTATTTTTTGTCTGTATCCTAGGTATTTATAGGCATCTGTTTTTTCCATCGCTTCTATGGAGTCACTGTGGTTATTCAATACGTAATCTTCTTGTTTAGTGTGTTTTCCCTTGAATATGCTATTTTTCTTACATTTGTCTGTTCCAAAAGCCATATTTATATCATTTCTGAATACTTCTGTTATCTTTAGTAATTGGTTGAGTTATTGATTGGTTGCTGCCAGTAGTTTTAGATCATCAATGTATAGGAAATGTGTGATTTTGTGTGGGTATGTTCCAGTTATATTATATCCATAATTTGTATTATTTAGCATGTTGGATAGTGGGTTCAGAGCAAGACAGAACCACAAAGGACTTCATGAGTCTCCAGAAGTGTTCCATGTCTGTTATGTTTGGTGGATTGTCTATTTTTATGTGTGTGTTATCTATTGTTTGGTAAAATTTCTTTTGGTTTGTGTTGAATGTTTGGTTTTGTTTCGTTCTATTTGCACTTTTTTTTGTATCTTCTAAGTCGTTTGGCCAACGCTTGTAATTTCTGCTTCTTTTCATGTAATTGCTCTATTGCTTCTTGTTGTGAGACTTTACCTAACCTTTTTCGTTTTTTGTCTGATATTTCATTTCTTATAAATTGTGTTAGCTGTCCGATGTCTTTTCTCAGTTTTTCTATTTTGATCTGTAGCCTGTGTTGCCATGCTGGTTTTGTGGGTTTCTTCTGCGTGTTGGTTGGTTCTGATCTCTGCCTAGTGTGTATATTTAGTGTAGTGAGTGCTCCTACATAAACCAGTAGTTGTAACTCTTCCATAGTTGTGTATTCATTTATTTTGTTGTGTATGATTGTGTTGATAGTTTTTATTGTTGTTTCGACTTGTGGGTTATTTGGTGGTCTATGCAAGAATGGTCTAATGTCTGTATTTGTGTCTTTGTATTCTATATATGTCAACTGAAATTTTTCTTCCATATCTATCATGTGTGTCACTTCGTGTTCTATTTGTGCTTGTGCTGGTGGCTGTCTTAAGATTTCGTTTTCCTCTGATTGTTTAATTGATGCGTGTTGTTCTTTGTTTGTTTGCTCTGGGATGTTTGAGTCCATTACTGTATTTTCTTCTTCTTCTTCTTCTAATTGCACATTATTTTGTTCCAGTATTTGTTGTACTTGTTTGATGTTTTCTAATTCTGACTGGGGTTTCCTGTTATTTTTTATTATTATTATTAATCATTCATTTTACCAGATCTTAATACAGAATCTTCTAGAACTCGAAGCTTCGGCACTGTCAACAAAGTGCAGGATGCAGTTTCGCGTCTATGCTGGGACAACGTCGATGTGGGATGTTACCATTGGGACGACTTCAGTATCAACCTAGATCTTACCTTGTCTGCTAGATCTTGCTATTTTGCCGTCTTCTCATAGCAGCTGGTTTGCACATTGAGGATTTTGAGGACAGTGGTGTTAATTAGGAGGTGGCTTCCTCATCTTCAGTGATCGCTGTTAGGTCTATTAGAATGGATTAATTCATAGATTATTATGCGGTGGTCCTAAAAAACTTGGATTTTTCGTGTCCTCCAACTTCGTATAGAGCCGACACTAACACCCACGTAAAACATTGTACTGGTGTATTCATCGGATTAACAATGTTCATTTTTGTGGCTCAACAGTTACCACACCCATGTAGTGGATGTTTAGCTATTCCATGCCATTCATATTGTATTTGGTTCGCGTCTGCCTACACTTGCTCTGTGGCTCCCGGAGCTAAGTGGTATCACTCCAACTAACATCGAAATACAAGCTGAAAAAAAGAGGAACGATATGCAAAAAAGCCAATGTCTAAGATGCAGGCTGATCCATCAAGGTTCTGCAGTTCAACTGAAATCTTGTCAACCGGATTAGAGAACCATCCTGCGCCTGTTAGCCAGAATTTTCAGTGCACCGACCGCCTGGAAATCGGAATGGCAATCTTCACCCTAGCAAGGCTCCTTGTAATTCGAAATGGCGCAAACTCAATCGCGTAAGATGTGTGACAGGAAGAACCGCCGGTGCTGTCAACAGCTAAGAACTGCTAGACTCTCCAAGCTGTGACTGCAGTGAAGAGCCACAGACGGTGCCACGTATCCCACTCGAGTCTAGTGAGTAGACTGTCCCTTACGTGCTTGGGACGGATATCCGGAAGAACTGGATCAAACTGGTTTCGGAGCATTGGGGCGTTCGAAAATCTAGTATATTAATTAAAGAGCGAGAGGGACCCCCCTTAGTGGTTTGTTCCAAATGAAACTAGTTATTTTCGTTGCTAGTATCGTGGATTTGAAAGAGATGAATTCGTAGGAGTTTCACTTTCATAAACACGGTAAGTAGTTAAGGAGAAATTACGGTTTTACTATTTAGGATTATTGGATCCGCAGTGTGAAACATCTCTTCTTGATTTATTCTGTGAAACTTCCTGCGCTAATCCCCACGTAAATCAGTAGCATGGATTTGAGCCGCCAAAATATAATTGATTCAATTATATTGTCGTCTCAGTTTTGATTTGACAAACTGCAAGTGACCCGAAGTGTAGTGGTGCGGCGTGGACACCGTAATGAAAATGGACAAAAAATGATGCTATCTAATTTATTGCAGCCACTATTTTCTGTATTACACGGTACAGATCTTCCTTTTACAAACAAACCAGTGACCAAAACTGTTTAATTCGTTGAAGTTCGTCTGTGGGTGAACGAAGTATGCAGAGATAGGCAGCTCGTGCCTGCAGGCAGTTAGTCAAGCGTAAACAATGCGGAGAGCAAACAGGCACGACCTCGGATATTCGACGTTTATCAGTCGAGTGCGTTCCAATGAATTCACTTGGTTCTTGGCACTGTAACAATCTTGACAGTTACATAGAATTTGGCTAGGTACGCACAGTGATTTTATTTTGGCTTTAAAGCTTCGTTCGCCTCCAGCAGTCCGCCGATATCGACGTTTGCAAGTTAACAGTTGCAAAAACAGGTGCCCATGGGCGAAATCAAATTATAATCTATGTTCACAGAATAGGAATATCTACGGAGTAAGCATTCAGATGATCAGTATATTAATTATATTTCTCGCCAGCATACCTTGCCTACAAAGTCACTTGACGTCGTGATAGTACATAATGAAAAGTAAATGTTCCTCCTTTCAGGCTCTGATTTGCGTCTGTAGTGGCAACCATTAATCACTGTGGATGGAGAGTCATCGACAGGACTAGAAGTAACTTCTGGTGTGTCTCACGTGAGTGTGTCAGGGCCATTGTTGTTCGCTTTGTATTTCAGTGACCTGGCAGAGAGTATCAACAGTAACTTCAGGAGTCTTGCAGATGATGAAGTTACCTATAATGAAAAACAAGCTGAAAAGAAGCTCGCAGAAACTATGCTGTGAGATGATAAGATTTCGAAGTGGTGCAACGACTTGCAACTTGTTTCAAATGCTCAGAAATGTAAAACGGTGCACACCACAAAACGAAAAAAAAAAAAAAAAAAAAAAAAAAAAAAAAATTTGTACTGTGAGTAAAATATCAGTCATTCACATTTGGAATTTTTTAACTCGCATCTGGATGTAAGAGTTTGTAGAGATATGAAACAGAAGGGTCAAGTATGCTGTCGTAGGTAAGGCAGGCTGCGGATTACGGTACGTTGGGAGAATATTGGGAGAATGCAGTATAAAGAGGTGGTAGCTTACAAATCACACAGCATTGTAAGATGGGATGCATACGTGTATTGGCCGCATACCAGGTATGAATATCAAGAGATTTTGAATGTGTAAAAGAAGGCCTATATGTGTCAGAGATTGCATATACTGTCTTTTGGAAATCTGTAGGATCTTTATGCCTTATAAATATCTGCTGCCTTTCACGGATTTCCCGAAACACACAAAATAGTCGTAATCAGTAATAGCAAAATGGCTTTGAGCACTATGGGACTTAAACTTCTGAGGTCATCAGTCCCTTAGAACTACTTAAACCTAACTAACCTAAGGACAACACACGCGTCCAAGCCCGAGGCAGAATTCGAACCTGCAACCGTAGCGGTCGCGCGGTTCCAGACTGCAGCGCCTAGAACCGCTCGACCACTCTGGCCGGCAATCAGTAACAGCAGCTGCAGACAAAAATTTTTGCGTCACGAGTACGTTATCTTAAACATTTAGACGAACTGTGTGACAAACTTGTGTTTAACACCCGTCCGTAGCTGTTGTTCTATTGTTTGTTTGAGCAGAATTCGTGAACATATTCTGAGTTCGAATATAATAAATTTCCTTGAGACTGAGAACTTAATGTCTGCGAATCAACACCGTTTTGGAGAGCTTCGCTCGTTCTAAACTCAGCTTGCCCTTTTTTCACTTGATATACTGCTAACTATGGATAAAGGATAACAGGCAGATTACATATTTCTACATCTAAGAGAAGAATTTGACGCGGTATCTCACTGCAGGCTGTTAACGAAGGTACAAGCGAGCGGAACAGGTTCCCAGATATATGAGTTACTCGAGTATTTCTGAAGTAACAGACACGATCTATTGTCTTCGACGGCGAGTGTTCGTCAGACACAAGGATATCGTCCGGAATTCCCCAGGGAAGTGCAATAGGAATGCTAGTGTTTTCTGTATATATAAATGGTCTCGCGGACACAGTGGGCAGCAATCTGCGGTTGTTTGCCGATAATGCTGTGATGTACGGGAAGGTCTCGAAGTAGAGTGAGCGTAGGATGACGCAGACAAAAGCTCTAGTTGGTTTGATGAATGGCAGCTGGCTGTAAATGTAGAAAAATGTAAGTTAATGCAAATGAGTAGGAAAAACAAACCCTTAATGTCCGGGTCCAGCATTAGTAGTGTCCAGCTTGTCACAGTCACGCCGTTTAAATATCTGGGCGTAACATTGAGAAGCGATATGGAATTAAACGAGTATGTGTGGATGTTGTTAAGGAAGGCGAGGGGAAAGTGTGGTTCATCTGTAAAGGAGACCTCTTACAGGACGCTGCTGCCACCGTTCCTGAGTATCGATCAAGTGTTTGGGATCCACACGAGGTTGGATTAAAGGAACATATCGAAATAATTCAGGGGCGGGCTGCTAGATTTGTTACCGGTAGGTTAGAACAACACGGAAGTGTTGCTGAGATGCATCGGGAACTCAAATGGGAATCCTTAGAGGGAAGGCGACGGCCTTTTCGTGGAACGCGACTGAGAAAATGTATAGAATCACAATTTGAAACTGATTGCAGAATGCGTATACTGCCACCAACATACATTTTGCGTAAGGAACCCTATGATAAGACACGAGAAATCCGGGTTCATCCGGAGGCGCATAGACAGTCGTTCTCCCCTCGCTCTATTTTGCGAATGGAACAGGAATAAAAATGACCGTAGTGATAGGGGTACCCTCCGCCACGCACTGTACTGTGACTTGCGGAATATGTACGCAGATAGTTACTGATGAAATAACTATATTCGTTTTGACGAAGATGTGGTAGGAAATCATTTTATGTGTTTTTTAACAAAATAATAGCGGTATTCCCTTTTTAAAATTTGTAGTAGTACGTAGGACTTAAGTCAGGATAGTTTGAGCAGGAATCGAATTCAGAATGTATCTTGTAATGAGATGATCTTACTGCCGTTTCTCCTTACTTAGTAACCTGATGAACGATTTCATTTGACAGGAAAGTACACAGCGGCGTGTAGTAATCAGCGCAAATGTGAAATTTTGGTAGTAAGTCTCATAACAATGTATGCAATGTAACTGACATTCAGAGTTCCTATAAATTAGTACTGTCGAAATCTAGGTTGTGTAAGTCCTAGAAAATTTACTCCTTCGTAACAATATCTGTGAGCGTGAAGCAGTTATCTCTGGGGACGGGATCTGCTTCTTTTCGGTGTCAGAGAGACAGAAACTGTTTAGCTCCTGCGTCACTCCGTGAGAGTAACCGAGTAGGCAGTAGGTGTAGCATAGAGAAAACTTAAAGTGTAAATGTAAATCGAAGGACGGATTTTGCAAATGAACTCCAGTCCTCGCAGCGTTCTTCCCATCGTGGCGTGTGTCGAGATCCACGCCACGGGGGCTAGGCGAGAACGCGCTTATTGTTTGTGCGCGGGATATCAGCAGGAAGCGTTGCGGCTTCCTGTCGGCGACTGTCGCCGTTCCAGGCCGATCTGTTCAGTTGCCGCTCCAAGCTCACTACGACAGGCTCGCTCGTTTCGTCCACGGCGTTTCACCAATGCAGGTACGGGGCCCATGTCTTCGTGGTTCGCGGTGTAGTTCCCCATACAATTTTGTTTTAGCGCTCGTTCCAGTTTACACATTACGTAGCTTTACCACTCCTCTAGTACAGTAACGATGTTATCCAGTATCGTTTGACACATTACTTTTCCAAAATCAAGTTTAAGCTGCGATCGTCGGGTAAAATTTTACTTACGGCAGCTGCGGCGTAGCGTGATGATGTTGGCATCGACCGGCCATTAAGTAAATAAATTAATGCTGTTCCTGCTCTGTGGCTGACAGATTCTTGTATGTATTCTTGTCCGTTCAGTAAATTAATTCTCAAAGCGAACAATTCATAACAAAACGTTTGCGTTAATATGAACATCACACAATTCCCAGCATGCAACGGTCGTTGCCAGTGTCAGCACACTACGCCGCCGCTACCGTAAGTAAAATGTAACCGATCGTCGAAAATTTGTCAGCTGATACGAAATAGGAGGAAACATACACACACACACGCGCACACACACACACACACACACACACACACACACACACACACACACACACACACACACTATAGGTAGTGTGTAGTCATTTCTGAAACATCGTCGAGGAGTTAGTCAAATAAATAGCAGTATTTTCTTGCCTTCCATTAAATGCAGAACTATGGACTATCGTCAAACAGCACTGTACGAAAAAATTCTCTTAGAGCAGGTGTTTCCAACCCGGTGTGCGTGTGCTCGTGGAAAAATTAAATTATCTGCTGGGTAAGAACAAAAAGGCGTTAATTGTGCCTGACAGTGCTCTAAATTATTTTTTAAGTAATCTTTATTATCACTATTGTGTTAATCCGCGTATCATTAGCACATTATGATCGGTCATTCGATACTTACAGCGGCTTAAAGGCCTCTTCTAGATTTATACGCACCACTGTCTTCAGCGATACGTATGTATTTTTGCTACTACTTAATTTGTAATACGAACACGAACTTTTCACTGTCTCGTTGTTTCTGTCTTATCTGTAGGAATGTAACAAATAACTACATGGCACACATACTATCAACAGCCTGGTACATTTCTCGCCGACTACCTTTTAATTTTACTTACGTTCATAATTACGTCTTCATCGCCAACCCGTCATGCATCTCTCCACCGCTTTCGGTGCGCTCTGTTTTGAAGATTTTCTCATGTATATAAATGCTTCATTGTCCCGTGACAAACTGATAATCACTGATTGTAAATGTTGTGTCAGACACATTGGAAGTTATAACTGAAAATTCTGTTCAGTATTCCAAAAGAAGTCCGGTCCTTTTCCGTATATTTCTTTTGCTGGTTGCGATGGTCTCGTCAGTAATTCAGCTATCAACAGTTTCTCTGATCTGGAAAGTCGAGAAGTAAATGCCTGGTTTCTAAACCATTTTCATCGAATTAACTCTTATTTCCAGATAATTAAATTCCAACAAGAGCACGGTATGTGAACAACGTAAAATATTTTGTGGAATGGGTGGTCTCGAGTAGATCTTACTGACGGTAAAAGACTTGAAATTATCAATTACGTTAGTCTCAATTTGTAGATGTCAAAGAAATGTTTTGACTATGGTGGGAATGAAAGCAAATGCGAAGAAGTAAATGAACGTGGATCGTTAATTACAGTGTTGTTGTTGTTGTGGTGGTGGTGGTGGTGGTGGTGGTGGTGGTCGTCGTCGTCGTCAGCCCGAAGACTGGTTTGATGCAGCTCACCGCGCTGCTCTATCCCGTGCAAGCCTCTTCACACCCGAATAATTACTGCAGCCTACATTCTTTTGAACCTACTTACTGTATTCATATGTTTGCTCTCCCTATGTGATTTTTGACCACCACATTTCCTCCAGTATTGAATTGGTAATCCCTTGATAGCTCAGGATATGCCCTATTAACAGTTCCCTTCTTTTACACAATTAATGCCACAAATTTCTTTTTTCCCAAATTTTATTCAGTAGCTCCTCATTGGTTACATGAGCTACCCATCTAATCTTCAGGGTTCTTCTGTAGCACCACATTTAAAAAGCTTCTACACTCTTCTTGTCTCAACTGTTTACCATCACCGTTTCACTTCGATATATAGTTTATACCCCATACAAATACCTTGAGAAATGACTTCCTAATACTTGAATTTATATTTGATGTTAACAAATTTCTCTTCTTCATACTAGCTTTTCTTGCCATTTCCATTCTACATTTTATATCCTCCCTACTTCGGCCTTCATCGGTTACTTTGCTGTCCAAATAGGAAAATTCCTCTACTATTTTTAATGGTTCTTTCCCTAGTATAATTTCCTCAGCATCATCTAATTTAATTCGATTACATTCCATTAGTCCTGTTTTGATGTTTTTGATGTTAATCTTATATCCTCGCTTCAAGAGGCTGTCTACTCTGTTCATTTGGTCTTCCAAGTCCTTGCTATCTCTGACACCATTACAGTATCATCGGCAACCTAAAAGTTTTTATTTCTTCTCCCTGCACTTTAAATTATATTCCAAATTACTCTTTGGTTTCTTTTGCTGCTCGCTCCTTGTAAAGATTGAATAACATCGGGGATGGGCTGCAACCGTGTCGCACTCCTTTCTAACACATCTGTTAAGTCGTAATGTCAGAAGGTCTATTTCCTCAAGTGTTGCCACATGAGTAAAGAATCCAAAGTGACATTCTCCGACGTCGGCTGTACAGATTATTTTTAGAGTCCATGAAACATTTCAAAAATGCGGCTCGGGTAAATGGCCAAGAACAACTTAATATTTGATACAGTATGTGAAAATCAGGGCAGACGGTAACAAGAGCTACTGTGATGTGGTGTCGTGTCACAGGTTTTCGAGATTCTGTGGTAGTAATGAAACATAAACGCTATCCTTCGAGTAACCCCACAAGATAAAAATCAACGAACGTGGTGGTGATTCGAGTAACGCGTCAGATGCGATCGCTTATTGTCATCCATAAAAATTAAGTCAGGGCCGAATACACCCTTGGAAAGACGACCATGGGGAAGGAGTACGTCACAGTGACGTTGACTAGTGAGTGTACCATACCGTGTTGGAAGATTTGGAAGTCAGTACGCCCATACTTCCCCATACCACAACAGCAGGGCCACCAAAACAGTCATTTTCGACAATGGTGGACGTACTCTCAAATAGTGAGAGGTGGGAACAGTTTATACACGCGGGAGTTTCTAGCGGTTCTAGGCGCTCAGTCCGGAACCGCGTGACTGCTACGGTCGCAGGTTCGAAGCCTGCCTCGGGCATGGATGTGTGTGATGTCCTTAGGTTAGTTAGGTTTAAGTAGTTCTAAGTTCTAGGGGACTGATGACCACAGATGTTAAGTCCCATAGTGCTCAGAGCCATTACACGCGGGAACATTGTCAGCGATGATCATCTCGGTAGACGAGATGTTATGGACTTGGGAAGTAGAATGTTACATGGACATACTGACCTCCACATCTTTGAACACAATACACTCATCTGTCAATGTAGTTGTAACTTTATTCCTTTCCAATGTCCGTTTTTCCGGGGTGCATTCGGCCCTGACTTCATTTTTATGGATGACGGTACACGGCCACATCGAACTGCACAGGTGTGGCAGCTCTTGAAACGAGAGGATATTCGGCGAGTGGACTAGCCTGGCCGTTCTCCCGATTTAAATCTCATCTAGCACGTGTGGGACCCGTCGGGGTGACGTCCACATGCACCAAAATCCACCCAGCAGTGGTCAGCTGCACTGGTGGAGGAATGGAACGCCTTGCTACAAGAACTCCTTCCCAACATTGTGGGCAGCTTGGGAGCATCTTTCAGAGCAAGCATTGCCATCCGTGGCGATCAAACACGCTATTAAGGGCATTTGTAATGTCCGGGGTCCATCATACATTTTGGTGACTCCAGTGTAATCGTTGTCTTCGAATAAAAGTGTCGTTTCTGTTCGTCTCATGCGTATTCCCCCAGTTGCCTTCTGTACAAATACCGTAGCAACTCTTTCTATGAATGCTTCATTTCATAGAGCTATGTTACTGGGCAGTGACTCATCATGCGAATATCACTTTCGTGCGTAAATTTTGCACGGCAGTGTATTAACTGAAAATTTATTTAAATGTTTACGGCATATCTATTCTAAAACTGTACTAACGTCCTTTGCGACATAATCCAACTCGGGCTCATGATATTTACAACGAAGAGTTATGGAAACCAGCAGTGTTGAATTTGCTTTAAAAGTGGACACACACAGGGTGGAGTTGTATCACCCGCTTCATCACTGCCCCTCCTGTCATCTTAGTAAGAGGATGGTCAAGAACTGAGCGAAACCGGTAACATTTTAAAATGAAGACGGAATTGATGGTATTCGCGAAATACAAATACAATACAGAACGCGTCTTTCGCTATTGAAAAGTGTATTGTGTAACGAAGTCACAGGTTACTTAAAAATGCTATTCCCAAACATTATTTCGGTAAGTATTTGTACACTATGTTAAATTCTCCTAAGCCGTGTATTACAAATAGAATCAGAACATCATGGAAGACAAGTGAAGCCTTTACTTAGAATTATACGGGATGGATAACAATGTTAAATCATTATATGTAAATTGAAGGGGATCAGTGCTGTCAGCTTCAGCGGGGCATTACGCGGAATCAGCGGTGGTGAGTGAAAATGTGGTCGGACCGGGATTCGAACCAGGGATCTTCTGCTTACTAGACAGATGCGTCAACGACTGCGCCACCCGGGACACAGTGTTATCGCAACTGCGCGGGCTGTTTCGGCACGCCTCACGGCCGATCCACTTTCCCATCGAGCGCCACCTATCTGCAGTCCCTGTCCGTTTTACTCACAGTCCGCTATTCTGAGATGCCCACAGGAGGTCGGATGTATTTGTGCATCCGCACTGAGGAAGGTGGATCCGTTGCCCAGCTAGGCCTATAAGAACAGACACCAATCATTCATATAAATGTTAAATCATATTTAAACAATCACTGTAAAATTCTAAGCATACTTTTCAGAAGATCAAAATGTGTGAATTTCTCCAGCAACAAGATAAGGACTCATAATGAACTGATGAAATTTTCTGCATGAGGGGTACCCCAGCCGTATATATGTTAAAAGACGTATTGGAGAATTACAGCTCGGCTGTTTTTGAAAAGTGTTCATTTTATTGCATCTTGCACGATTGGCTAATTGTCAAGTGCAGTAGATATCGATGTGTCGTACAATTATCCTATTATTAAACGGTGGATATAGCCGATCAGAAAGCGTGTGCACAACGTGCGAGCGTCATGATTATAGCCAGAAAGCCTATAGCATCCGCAGTTTAATAACAGGGTAATTGTACGACACACCGACACCTACTGCGCTTGAAAATGGCGTGTAAGGCCGCACTGGCCAATCGTGCAGGGTATGATAAAGTGATTACTTTTAAAAAACAGCCTTGGAGTGATAATATATATATATATATATATATATATGTCTTTGAACTGGCAAGATTGCTCGCAAATTAGAGATTTCTAAGTTTGTTTTCAAACAAGTAGGAGAATTTATGTGAGGACATTTCCTTAGTGGATAGCTTACAGATTCCAAGAGAAGCGTTACAAAGAATTTGCGGTTTGAATTCCCATTTTTAGACATGTATTAGTCGACGTACTGAGATTAATTGCCACCAGTGGTAAACAAGAGTTGCGTACAAGTACTGTTAGAAATTTCTCTGAATTACTACAAATTGACCGGTAAGTTGTGTGACAGTGTCGAGGCGAGGAGTAGATTGCTGGCGATATCGTTGCCGAGACTGGCGGCGATATATCGCTTATGTGTCGGACACTTGGTATTAAAATATAAACTTAATTGTTCTATTCGTAAATAGATTTTTTCTTTTTTGAAAACTTCGTTGTGAACGGATTTTCTTTAAATAAAAAAGTACTGGATATTGTGTAGCAAGTAGGATACTACTGTTAAAAATATGAAGTCTTTCACAGCGAAAAGTGCATAATTAAATTTGTACATTTTCATTTGTAGGAGGGGGCGGCGTTCAGGGAAAATAATAAGCATAGCGCCGCCTAGCACATATAATATATTCTTACATGGGGAGAAGCAGTGTGGTAGCAGAAATCTCTGCATTCATCGCGCAGTGCAGCCAGTATAGCTGTTTTTCATACGCGGCATTTTATTTCGGAGTGCAGTAGACACCAGGAATTAAATAACACTTAAAGTTTTCGTGTAATCAAAGCTGAAAACGCGTAAGTAACATGTTCTATAAGGATAGTGATCACTTTATAGACGCCATATTGTTTACGACGTTTGTCGCATGTTTCTGTTCCCCTGTTACTGGTCAAAGCCGCCGACTCTCATCGAACATTCGTCTCTGATAGCGTATGTAATATTGGTTACCGCTAACTTTGGCAGTGACGTGAATCGAGACACAGAAGTTCAGAAACTTTTCAGACTAAAGTCGAATTATATGAGCTTACGTGAGAAGGTTACATGTTCTTCCTCAAAAAAACTATGTAAATGTGTGTAAAGGCAGACTTGGTTCATATTGAGAGTAAAATGTAATCCTTCTCAAATTAGTATTTCAATTTGAATGCGCTGCTGACGAATATTTCCACTGTCTGTCACCATATTAGGTACATCAATTAAATCTCGCTTAAGTAAGAAATGCTTGCTCGTTATGTGGTATGGAAAATCAGACACAGCGTTGGTCATACATAATTCTGCAGACATTCTTTACCGTTATAAGTGTAAGTGAAAGTGAATTCTTGTAGGAGATTCCACCTTTTTCCTCTTGGATTCAATGAACTCTACGTTAGTCTCCTACTGGAATCTACTTCCGGTGTCCACTGTGTCTGAACGCTGTCGAAAGGCAGTATCACGCTCAGAAATAAAACTTTGTTCTGTATTGGTTTAATTCTTTGTGTATGTACCCGTATCGGAACGTCACAGGTGAGAAATGCTTGCATACAAAAAGAGCTGTGTAAATTGAATCGTCAATTGTCGAAACCAAATAAGTCACTTTTTAGACTTTTAAGAGACAAAAAACTGAACACTGCCGTATGCATTATTGCTACATTACTGCAATTTTTCAGAACTGAAAGTGATACATTCTGCTCTTATTGAAAGGGAAATAATTAACCTAGAATACTTCATTTCTTTATTTAATGATTTCAGTATTTTGACTTATTTGTTTTCAACAAATTACATATATTTTGCTTTTTTTAGTATTTAATTGTGTGAACACTTCATAATACAGTAACATGGTGTGACCAAATAGAGCAAACTGAATTATTTTAACAGGAATAATGTTTAACTGTACATTAGCTATAATTTTAGCCGATCACTGGCAAAGAAAGCACTTCATAGAATGATCTCTCTGCAGCAGGCACTAGTTCAATGACTTTCTTCACATCTTCCATCTTCATTCTGAAAATAGGTACTTGGTATGTTGGGTAGGCCTTTGGAATGCTGTCCATTAATCCTGGAATGGTGGGCTGAAGTCTGTTTCTTAAGTGAAAGGTATGTCTTACTAATCCATCGATGTATGGAAGGCCAACCACCTTTGCTGTCACAAGGTATTTTATTTCTTTGGTGCTAATCGGATTGAAGAAGCTTTATTTTATCGCGTTATTCTGTCACTGTCTTCCACGAAACAACACTTTTTCTAAAATATTTTGGCCACCAGTTGTCGAAATCTAATATTTCCTCTCCATTAACTAGTTTCATTGCCACGTTCCTTTTACTGCTTACTGTCAGTTCCACGTACTCATAAGGGGTGTAAATGCGGTCATGAGTTTTTTTCCTCTTACATTGTCCAAAGTTGTGACCACACGGGAGGAATGAATGGCCCCTCTCAGGACATTTATGTATTGTGCTCTTGAGTATTCCTGCTTGGACCATGCCCATACACATGGTGATTTTTATTCTGGCCGACACATCCATCAGAAAAGAAAAGGTCAGTCACATTCTTACTGAGATCGTTTCTTATGTAATCAGAAACGAAAGATGCCACTTTGGGTTGCACCTTTCTTTCCTAAGCCTTCATGGTACAAGTACACAGTGGAGTAGTCAGTTTTCAAATCATGTGTGCCAAAACAGTACCCATAGTTGGTGTACATAGAATAATATATGTTGGATTGGGATATGTGGAAACTACAAGTTTTGCATATAATCAAAAACTAATGGATCCCTGCGTATCAATAAAAATTCTCTTTGCATCCAGAAGTGAGTTGTAAAATTTAGAACTACGACGCTTAGGAACATTCAATTCCGCTCTGGCAACAAGCTACAACAGACATCCACTTGGGGTCTGCCAAATGAATAATAAAAATTGTCCCGATAATAATTACGATAAACACCATATGTTACTGTACAATGTGCATATTTGTCATGCTGTGCATTATTCGCACATTTAGTTCAGAGTTTAAATATGTTGCTTCTTTTCATGAATAATGTGAGGTTTTTGTGGGGAAAGACTTTGTATGCACGTGAATGAGTGCAAGGGTATTGTTCGATGTCTTCGTGGTTCTTAGGTTTTTCCGCGTTCATCAACAGGTGCAATTCCCTCAAGAAGAAATTTACAGACTCCAAACACGAGCGAATTCGTCACTGCATGTATATTCATGAAAGCTTTCTTGCAATCCAGTTTCCTTCAGTTCCAAGCACTACTTGGTCAAGAAACGTTGCATCCATACAGTTTTCACAACATTCTGGATCAGATTTCCAAGGACGCCACTGCTTTACTTCCTTTGCTTCAATAAGGCGCTGCAGATGTAACTCATGGGCATATTTGGTAGGAAGATCAAGAAATATTGCCAAAATATTGTTAATTTCAGTTACGTCAATGGAGTCATAACATTTCATTCTCATGCCGAAAGGAAATTAATACTGTAATACAAGATTGGTGTTGCTGGTAATATTGATATTATTTACGTCTATACAGTTTCCTCGGTTGTTCCAAGAAAGCTTGATATTTAGCTGCAAGAGTCCCTAACTGCTTTTGCTGGAACATAACCTCCTCTTTAATTTCGATAAGGCAGTCCTTTAGTACGAGCTGTCTTTACCATACGTCTGTCGTAATCTGCAGTACTACTCTTCCTTTTTGGAGCCATAGTACTACAAACAACTGCCGTTTAATGAACATTAGCAGTGACCATTAGAGCCACAACAAAGAAAATGGATAATTTTATCAACAATGTATAGCATTGGAGGAAAACAGATTCTGCGCGGGAACGAGCAGCGTCTGTTGAAACGAAATAAGTGAGTGAGTTATTTTGTTTTAACAACAAATACCGTAAAGTGCACCCGATTCTACCATTTGTAGGAGCAAGACGTTTCATTTCAACACCAAACGATAGGCTGTACTCTTAAATGTTGTATTCAGTGAAAAAAAGAAAACTGAAAATTTTGACGCATTTGGTTTCAACAATTTGCGATTCATTCATATTGTACTCCAGGCGGCAACATTGAACTGATGTTTTTGCCTGTTGCAGACGAAAGCAGCGGCGGTGGCAGCGTGCGTCGCCGGCGACGGCCGGTGAACGGCGCCGGGTCCGCCCCTGCCCCTGCCTCCGCCGCCGGTGCCGCCCCCGAACCGTCGACGGCTGCCTCCAGGTCCAGGAAGTCGTTCGACGGCAGCTTGGAACTTGGCAGGAGCGCTGTCCACGCCGACACCGTCACCCTCTCAGGTCTGATTCGCCTCGGAAACATAAACGGTTCATAGAAAATGAAAAAATGCAGCGGCAGCATGAGAAAATTTGTGGTGATATTGGACTCTAACCCAAATGCTCCGCTATTCTAGAATAATTGCCTTAACCGCCTAGGCCAGTGGTCGTCAAACTGTCAAGTATTTGTGCGGCCCGCGGTTCTCAGGCAGCAAATAACAGCGGAATGTCTTATTGGTTGTCTTCCACTACTGACAACTTACAGGCGTGCGGGACTCGTACCGATCACCTACTATGGTGTAAATTTTGACACAGAAGTAACGTGGATTGCCCCGCGAAGGCCCATATGTGTACAGATTCGTATGCGCGATGTCTGTTCGAATGGACAGAAAAATATATCACACGCTTGTAAAAATCTTTCTTACCCGAAAGTCAAGCAAAGTGTATCAATAACATGCCAGTAACAAACATCTGGCTCTCAGAATTTGGAGCAATTGGACGTGGTGTACCACAAGGTTCGATTTTGAGTGCTGTGATTCTGATTATGTAAATTATCAATTGCAGTTTCATAACATGCAAGTTTTGCGTTTTTTTTGCAGGTCATACATATATAGGAATAAAGAGTAGTACCAGTCCCCATACTGCAAATGCAACTGATGAAATATTTGAAAATGTCAACAGATTGTTCAAGACACATTATTATTGCTGAATTTTGACAAGTCTCTGAATACTCAGTTCAGTACTTCTTACAGAACTCAAGAAGTACAATGAAATACACGAAGTAGAAAGTGTAAGTTTTTCACGTGGCAGATAGATAACAACCATAATGTAAATACACACTGCCTAAAATTAATGAAATGCATCGGTTGAGCTGTTTTTGCAGTATGCGTGATTACTGCTGCATTTGATAAAATGAAGAAACAATGTATTCTGCATATTCCCATCCACTAATAAGTTCTGTAACTATTGTTTGGGGGAAACTTGACTGATGCGGGCAATATTTTTGGAATATAGAAGCATGTTCCAGGACATATATCTGCTGTTAATCCTGGATATCCTGCAAAGGACTCTTCAAAAAACTAGCTATTTGACAACTACTTCACAATATCTATATTTAGTAATGATATTTATAATTACAATATTACTCTTTTTCTAAAAAGAATTGTGGAAAACATGACTAGAATGCTATCACAAAAACAACCTCTACAAAGATCACAATAAGGACAGAAAGGAGTCAGAAATATGGGTAAACTTGTGTACAGCGACCTGCCTGTGCACATTAAATGTCATGTAAATAATGTGTTGGAAAGAACTTTCTTTTGGGCAATTCCTTCACCTGTGTTGAAAAGTATCTTAACAAAAACACATAAGATTAGTGTTTTAGGTTATTTTATTATCAGAATTATCACTGTAGTACACAAGTCTGTAGTATATTTAATTTTACTGTATAGCACTGAAATTAAAGAAAAATGTACATTTTTGTTTCCACATCTAAAATGTAACTCTCCATGGGATCAATTGAATATGACTAATGCAGTGTATTGTACTGTCTGCTGTTACCTGCCTTTCATCGGCAGTGCATTCCTATTACTGCCATGTGTGGCACAACAGAGCACCTCACATACCTAGTTAAAATTTCACATATTGCAAGTTGAAACCGAGTGCTCAGATCACACAGTAAAGTGCTGTCCATGAAAGGTAGCTTTAGAGTTTTAGTATTACACACTTTCTGTTCCCTTAGTACTGAGCTCGTTTAAACTTCTCTAATCACAGCAAACTCCCAGAGGAATTGCCAAGCAGCAGTAGCAGCATGGGGAAGTATATGCTATATTGACAACTGGCAGGATCTCTACATCTACTTCTACACTGTGCAAACCATTGTGAAGCACACAGCAGAAGGTACTTCCCAGTGTACCACATATTAGGGTTTCTTCCTGCCCTATTTTGTATGGAATGAGGGAAGAGTTACAGTACACGCAGACACTTTAATGCTGTAAGTAGTCTAAGCTTGTATTCTGTCGTCCCTATGGTATCTAAGAGGTTGTTGTGCTTTCTAGATTCATTGCTTAATATTGTTTCTTGAGACTCTCTAAGGGTAGATGGCACATACCTTAGTGGTTGCCATTTCAGGTTTTTTGGTATCTCCATGATGATCCTCTCCTGAATGTCAGATAATTCTGTGCTCATTTGTGCTACCCTTATACGTTCAGTATCCCTGATTAGTCCTATCTGGTGTATCTCCTAAAAAAAGAGAGACTATATCATAGCAAGGCTCACACAAGTGTTTTCTAAGCAAGCTGCTGTGTAGAGTGATTGCATTTTTTCAGTAACCTACTAGTGAATATGACTACCCACTACCTGCTGTACCTTTGTTTAAGCCTATATGATATACATATCCTTACATACTGTTACACCCAGGTTGACTAATTCCAGTGGTGACACACTGATGTTATGGTCCTATGATACTTTGTATTTGTGTTTTGTGAAGTCAGTATGTTACATTTCTGAATTTTTAAACAAATTGCCAATCTTTGCACCACTTTGAAATCCCATCAAGATCTGACAATATTTGTGCATATTTTGTGTAATCAGTACTGTATCGTACATTACATGCATACGCACATTACATACATACTAAATAACATAAAAATGTAACATAACTGCATCACCTGCCTAAAGTGAGTTTTTATTAACATTGTCTGTCAGACAGTTAATGTATCACATGAATGGCAAGGGAGCCAATACCCTTCATTGGGGCATGCCTGGAACTATTCCTGTATCTGCTCATGACTGTCCAGCTGGTGTAACATGCCACATCATTCCCAGCAAGCAATCTTCAGTCCAGTCACAAATTTTTATTTGATAACACACATGACCGTATTTATGTTAATAAGCATTAGTTTCATGTTGGTTACTCTAAAGAACTGTTCTTTTCGCTTTATACCTGATGATAAATATTATTACTGACATACTGGCAGTACTGCTGTTTGCTCACTTGCATTAATTTTTAACCCAGATTGGCTTTGATATGAAGCTAATCAAACACAGTTGTGTGGTATATGATTAAATGAATGGAACTGATCTGGGAAAGTGTACGTGTTTATCCCCAACATTTCCCCTTCTGAACCGAGCGAGGTGGCGCAGTGGCTAGCACACTGGACTCGCATTCGGGAGGACGACGGTTCAATCCCGAGTCCGGCCCTCCTGATTTAGGTTTTCCGTGATTTCCCTAAATCGCTCCGGGCAAATGCTGGGATGGTTCCTTTGAAAGGGCACGGCCGACTTCCTTCCCCGTCCTTCCCTAATCCGATGAGACCGATGACCTCGCTGTTTGGTCTCTTCCCCCAAACAATCCAATCCAATCCAAATCCCCTTCTGATTTTTATGTGAAAAATGCAGTTTCTTTCTGATGTAGCTTCCTCTTATGTCAGTGCACTTCGTCCAGTATGTTTCCATTGATTACATTGCATCCCTAAAATAATTGATTAGTTGCAAAGGTCACTCACACATGCTGTCATGGTGCTATATGAGCTGAGAGTAGGTGATAAGATTTCTTGCTGGTTGAGTAAATTTGTGTCATCACTTGTCATCATCATCATCATCATCATCATCATCATCATCATCAGCAGCAGCAGCAGCAGCAGCAGCAGCAGCAGCAGCAGCAACCACAACAACAATAACAACAAAAATTAATTAATTCTTCACATAATGTGTGGAAGCTCTCCAGAATACTTATCTATGGTTGTCTTAGTATCTTCTGTGGACAAATAGGTGGAAGTCCTGTGGTACTAATATGATAGATAGATAAATCTGCTTAAAATCCCTCAGTTTTTCCATTTGTGAACAAGTGCAGTGTCCTGATGTAGGCATGTGGTCACACATCTTTTCATTCAGTTGGCACTGAAGATTTGTGCTCAATTTGCCAGTAATTGCTTTACCTGTTGCAAGATAATCTTGAAGACTAATCCCTTTAGCATCCCAAAACTACTGTCACAATCATTCTGGTTGATATGATTGAAATTGTCTTGTTCGGTGCTTGGCAGTTAGCTTTCACTGACTGCTTTGATTGCTGTTCCATTTCTGATGTGAGGTGATAGACCTACAATGACACACCTGTGCATTAAATCAGTTCGATTCTTTTTAGGTCTGTCCCTTGTATGTTGGGTTCAGCTTGGGAAAAGATAATTGTCTACATTTGACTAGGGTTTGTGTATCTAGCAGGATGAGTCAGACTTGATATCTGACCATTAGGGTGGTCAACTATTCTTTTTGAATCAAAAAACTGTGGAAACTAAAGAATGGACTTCTATGCCAAAAAATTATTTAACTGGCTTCCAAAAATTAACAGTATGGTGGTAGTATTTGCACTTCGTAGAACACACACTCTCATGTATTAATATTATACTCTTTCTTCAATGATTCATTAATTAGGAGTAAGTTTCAGACTGCACATATTGATCCAAAATCCCTTAATAGCGTTCTTCTGTGTTTTGCTACTATAATTTTATCATACTGTTTAATAATGATTTCAGTATAGATTTGAGTAACAATACAGTATATTGGTTTGTACCAAAAAAATATCCAAATCCAAAAGCAGGATTATTTATTAAATACAATGCCTAAAACTGAAAGAATGTTTATTACGGACACTAATTGTACAACCAGAACAGAACGACTACCTGGACGAAGAATGCAGCTATTTACACAAATACTGAACATTGCAGAATGCTGGTATTTATACAAATATTGACTATTCATGAATATCTGAATATACAAACATACGATATTTCCAGAACCTCCCAAAAGTCATGTTGCTGCTGTTGTTGTTGTTGTTGTTGTTGTTGTTGTGGTCTTCAGTCCTGAGACTGGTTTGATGCAGCTCTCCATGCTACTCTATCCTGTGCAAGCTGCTTCATCTCCCAGTATGTACTGCAGCCTCCATCCTTCTGAATCTGCTTAGTGTATTCATCTCTTGGTCTCCCTCTACGACTTTTACCCTCCACGCTGCCCTCCAATACTAAATTTGTGATCCATTGATGCCTCAGGACATGTCCTACCAACCGATCCCTTCTTCTAGCCAAGTTGTGCCACAAACTTCTCTTCTCCCCAATCCTATTCAATACCTCCTCATTAGTTAAGTGATCTATCCACCTAATCTTCAACATTCTTCTGTAGCACCACATTTCGAAAGCTTCTAATCTCTTCTTCTCCAAACTATTTATTTTCCATGTTTCACTTCCATACATGGCTACACTCCATACAAATACTTTCAAAAACGACTTGCTGACACTTAAATCTATACTCAATGTTAACAAATTTCTCTTCTCAGAAACGCTTTCCTTGCCATTGCCAGTCTACATTTTATATCCTCTCTTCTTCGACCATCATCAGTTATTTTGCTCCCCAAATAGCAAAACTCCTTTACTACTTTAAGTGTCTCATTTCGTAATCTAATCCCCTCAGCATCACCCGACTTAATTCGACTACATTCCATTAGTCTCGTTTTGCTTTTGTTGATGTTCATCTTATACCCTCCTTTCAAGACACTGTCCATTCCGTTCAACTGCTCTTCCAAGTTCTTTGCTGTCTCTGACAGAATTACAATGTCATCGGCGAACCTCATAGTTTTTATTTCTTCTCCATGGATTTTAATACCTACTCCAAATTTTTCTTTTGTTTCCATTACTGCTTGCTCAATATACAGATTGAATAACATCGGGGAGAGGCTACAACCCTGTCTCACTCCCTTCCCAACCAATGCTTCCCTTTCATGCCCCTCGACTCTTGTAACTGCCACCTGGTTTCTGTACAAATTGTAAATAGCCTTTCACTCCCTGTATTTTACCCCTGCCACCTTTAGAATTTGAAAGAGAGTATTCCAGTCAACATTGTCAAAAGCTTGATAGATGATAAATAACAAATCCAGCCAATCACTGTGTCACATTCTATGCACCACAGCTCAAGGCAGTATTAATTTGATTTTAACTATATTATTTTGATTTAGTTGACAGGGAAACCACAAAAAAATGAATGTTTCAAAAAACAAATATACATATTACCAAGTATTATGTTGCCAAAACCACTGAGCACTGCACCATGGCTCAGTATTGGGGCAATGAATAGATGATATAGTTTATATTCAGTTCCACTAGATGTCAGTTGTCTTTTCTTTTTTTGGTTACCATCACCTGTGTGAAACGCCTGCTCCACAGTAGAAATCATTTTGTATTCTTGAGTTTTCGAAGTGTAATTCCACGATTACAGTGTGAAGATGTTTCAGGTTCACTTACCAAACTGATCCTCTGAATGTGTGGAACATTGTCAGATGCTAACAGTTTGTAGATGCAGGATATGTATATAAAAGTAGTAGTCCTGGCAACTCACCTATTCATGACAAAAATGTTGCACAAATTCAAACTGCTTACCAACATAGTCCTGCAAGATGAACATGTTGCGGCAGGCGGGAGTTACAACTGGCTAAAACAATAATTTGCTGTGTTTTGAGATGGCAATTGGTTGTGAAGCATTAAAAGTTACAGCTTTTAAAGGCTCTATGTCATGATGACAAATGCAAATGTGTGGCATTTGCCGACGAGCTGCAGAATGCTGTTGACAGTGATAACACTTTCACAGTGCATAGTGTTCAGTGATGAAGTGGCTTTCCACCTTAATGGAAAAGTAAACAAACACAATACTTGAACTTGGGGCCTAAAGATCCCACATGCACAAATTTAATATGTATCAGATTCATCAAAAGTCATTGTTCATTGTTTGATATCCCCCTCCTGTGAATGGTCCATTCTTCTTTGATGTAAACACAGTTAACAGGCAATAGTATCTTGATGTGTGACAAAACTAGTTGTTTACAAGGCTGACTGAAGAAAATTTCATTTTTCAACAAGAAGGGGCACCGCCTCACTGGACTTTCCAAGTTCATAAATATGTGAATGAAACTCGACACGCAATTGGATTGTTCATCAAACAGCTAACAACTTAGTACTTCTCATCTGACCTCCATGGTCACCAGATTTGATGCCCTGTGACATCTTCCTGTGGGGTTACATTAAGGACGTCATTCATGCTCTCACACTACCACAGGAACGGTAAGAGTTGAAGAACTAGATCTGTACTGCCATAAAGTCAGTGACAGTGGACATACTGACCCAACTATGTAAGTGATAATGTTTTTGTCACTGATGGAGGACATATTTAACATCTGAAATCTAAGCTTGAGAGATTCATAAGTGTATGTCCCAGTTTCTGTAGTTGTATGTCTTACCCTTTAATAAATATATCTATTCAAAATATGTACTTTCTTTTTGAAACAGCCTGACTTCATCAGTTAACAAAAAGAAGTGTGAGGCTCACTGCATTAGTCATTAGTGAAAGTCCGCTTAATAACTGTCTGGAAAGAGATTGGTTTGGACTGCAGGTAGTCATTTTTTGTGGTTGGTGATAATCCCATTTTGCATCTTTTTGCAGCCTCTCCTGTTGGTGGTTCACCTCGTCAGCAACAGCAACACTCAAGACTGAATGGCAGTGCTTCAAATGTAGTGCCTGTCTCACCTGTTAGAAGCACAGCATCACCCAGCTTTACATCAAGGACTACATCCCCTCGGACATCAGTTACCGGATTTGTACCTGTTGTAAACACAAGAAAACCTAGCTCCCCGTTGGTCACACCTTCAAAATCGAGGCTGACAGAGTCGAGGTAAGTTTATCTAGATGCATCTTACTTGTTTGTTATACACAGAGCTTTAGAATATTGACTTTAAATTGCTTTTTGGGTTTTGATTGTTGTTGCTGGAGCATTGTTCAACAACACAGAAACAGAAAAATGTCATGGTATTTGGTGTATTAGAGACCAGTCTGTGAGTGATTTGAATATGGTCAATTTACATCTCATTTGTCTTCTTGGTACAATGCGTAAAGATTCAAAGAAAAGGAAATTCAACCGTGTATTTCTGTGGTCTGGAGTCTTTTATTATGTGTTTGTATGGTTTCAACAGTGTAATAGGAAAATAATCTCCTTTTGGCAGAAAGACCTAAATAATTTAAGCAATATTATTTCAATGTTTTGCTTTTAGCTGAGTGAGCACACTGAAAAATATTTTTTCATTTTCAGATATTTGTCAAAAAAATCTGATATAAAAAGTGTGGATACTTCCCAGAAAGTTGATATACTGACAGCACTCACAAAAGAGTCCTTAGCAAGATTAGACAGACTTACCAATACTTCTGTGAGTGACGAACATACGTCTCGATTGACTGGAGAATCCCATCTTATTCGTTCGAACACATCTTCTACCCTCAGTAATGGCCGTGTGCAGGACCGTGCAGAACATAGCCTGAAAAAATCTGCATCTGCAGTGGTTTCAGTTGACTCCACTTCATCATTTCCCTGTGAAGACGACACTGAACTTACAGTTGAAATTCACGAAAGGAGTAAATCACCAACAAAGCCAGGATCTTCCATTTTGAAGAAGAAGTCATTGGAGGAACCGCTAGGCACAGTTCCTTCTGTTCCTGTTGTAACAGCACAGCCTGTGTCAATACTTAAGCGAAAAACCTCACAAGATGAGGCAGGCTCAAGTGCAAGTACCACACCAGCACAACCAGTAACTTTCTCCCCATCAGTAGAAGACCACGTTCGTAACTCTAGAAGACAAGGTATACTCAAAAAACGTGCAAGCCTCGATGAATCAGAAGTCGTGAGGCGTCGAAGTTGCTCACCGGATGTCAATCATAGTTGGGCTAGAGATTCTTACGAATTCAGACCCATCTTGAAGAACCAGAGAAGATCATCGATGGAGGAACTAGTGAGGCGAACTCAGTCTCCAGAATTACATCCTCATTCAATTTTAAAAAGGAAGACTAGCCGTGATGATGACACGGAAGAAAGAACTATCACTTCCCCAGAACCACAAGGAATTTTGAAGCGCAAATCCAATGTTAGCAGTAGCAGTAGCAGTGGAAGTGGTTCACCTCATGTTTCAATTTCACAGACAGTTATCATGAATGTTGCTGGAATATCTGGCACAGAATTTGGAGCTGATGCTTCTGAAGTTGTACGGCCTATACTTAAGAAGAAGAGCAGCTCAGAGGACACAACTACAGCAGACTCTTCCTCTGCAGACACCCCTAAACCCATTTTGAAGAAGAAAACGAGCACGGATGTCGACGATTCTGAAGACAGGCCAAAAAAACCTATATTGAAGTCTTCACAGAGATCTTCCCAGGAAGGCAGAGGTAGTGTAAGTTTGGATGGCACACCGAGGGAATCACCTACCAGATGTTTGAAATTACGCAGCCATAGTGCTACTGCTTCTGATTCCACATCTGGATCAGATGGGGAAGCTGTTAGACCCATACTGAAGCAATCGAACAGCAGAGAAAGGTCCTCTTCTCCCCGTCCGAGATTGTCATTTTGTGATGATGAAGATGAGGATAGGCTGATAGCATGGAGCACTGCTTCATCTGGTAGTGATACTACGAGGCCTGTCAGTCCAGTTGGTGAAGGTGCTGTTCTAAGACGAAATCTTGTGTTATGTAGCCCTGTTTCACTCGAGAGTGAGCGTGATAATGTTGTCCCCAAAAGACGTTCCTGGGAGCCGAGTTCTTCTGTAGATGCTACTGACAATGTACAGTTGATGAATCGGCCAAATTCTGATGAGCCAAGAAGTTTATCAGTTGCTGAAAGGATAGTAAACATGGAAAGTCTTCTAAGTCAGCCTGTCAGAAGCAGCTCAACAGCTGCAATTAAAACTGGAGCTGTGCCAAAGAGGCAAGGCCTTGGGAGGAGCCTCCGTGACAAGGAGCGATTTCACACTCAACCTGTTACCATGGATGAATTGGAAGCTTCTGCATTGTAAGTTACAGCAATATTTACTTTTTAATATGTATTTCTCTGTGCCATTGAAAACAAATTTCCTTCCCTTTCTTTTGCAATTGTAGCCCAAACACAGTTTTTCTTCACTTACGCTACTTCTCTCTCTCTCTCTCTCTCTCTCTCTCTCTCTCTCTAAAAGTTAATGATCCTAAGTAAATACAATAAATAATTTTCACCCAGTTACGTGTCTAGTACTGCTCTCAAAAAATTTATAAATGTTGATATGTAAATAGCTTCTTAATAATCTACAATCTGACTACAGATAACATATTGTCAAAGACACGGTTTGAATTCCCAGAGGTTTTTATACCAAGACATCCATTGAGAATGCATTTAATTCATAATATGGCAAATTATAGGATTCTGTTGTATTCTGTGATTTGTCACACCAATTTGACTGCATGAATAATTTCATTCTTTTAAGTAAATCATGTTACAGTATCACAGGAAATTCTGCAAAATGGTAAAGTTAAATCTAGCAGGAAACACATGAACTGCAATATTCTGGGTGTATTACAAATAATGAATGGGTTGAGGGTATTCTAACATTTCCGACCTAAAGTGTGAGCATGAATCTGGGTTATTTTGGTTTATTCCCCTCAAACCACCTTCCACTTCTTTACGAGGTGACTTACTTGGAATTTGCAGCCACTCTTCTTTACTGGATAGCCAGCTGCTGAAAACCCTCTTGACTTCTTCTCCGTCGAATAATGCTAGGTATAGGAATTTTTAGACTCTATCTACTTATGAAATAAGTAGACATACAAACTTTGCTTTCGTCAATTAACAATGTATTTGACTTTCATACACAATAAAACTCCCACTTTCAACATATATCTATAACTTCCTGTAAGTCCCTCGTACAGTCGAATGTCAGACACAAACTGTATTACAGATAAAATAAAGTTGGCTTTGATACCATAACTTTTCTTAACAAAACCAGAAAATAAGTCTTGCCTATAGCAAGGTTACGTCAAGAGTTGTCAAGAGTTATTTTTCAACTGTCTTTGTTTTAATAACAATAGTAAATGACGCAATAAGCACAGAGCTGCATATAAACTCCACAGTTCTTCCTTACCCACTCACTAATACGTCTATGGATTGCCCGACAGGTACTTTTCGGTGCCGTTTGTCCACCGTGTCAACTTTCTACGTGTGACTGATTTTAAACCTGCACAAACAAACATGTGGCACTCAGTAGGTAGGATTCTACCATCCCACGCTCATATCTGAAATATCATGTGTTCGAGACGGTAGAAGGCTGAGTGGTTCTAAAATTTACTCAGAAATTCTCGAATCACTGCAGTATCTTTATTGCTTCCTGTTTTCAAAAACAAATGAAAGGTGTAAACAGAAAACAGTCCCATATTAAGTAACTGGTCTTCACCCAAATTTAAACTTAATTACATGTGGTGTCCCATAAGATTGCATCTTAGAGCCCAAACTTTTCTTTTCTACATCTATCATCTTTCAGTAGGAACATTTGTTTACATATCATACAAATATTGTGATAAATAGCAGTGCAAGATAGTTTTAGAAAACAACTGCAAATAAAATGTTCATTGACATTAATAAATGCTTTCTAGCTAATATGTTGTCATTAAATTGAGAGGACAGTTCATTGGGTCCTACCTTACAAGAGGTTTCCGCCAACAGTTACGTGAAGTATGTGAATTTGCAGGTGTGGTGGTGGTGGTGGTGGTGGTGGTGTTAAGGTGTTAAGTCATCCAAATCGGCCAGTCTCCCGACTGGTGATAAAGGTCCATTTATACAGATTAGGTTCCCAGCTATATGAGTCACTTGAATACTTCTTAAGTAATAGTACTCATTACATTGTCCTTGAAGGCAAGTGATCAGCACAAACAACAACATTGTCAGGATTTCCCTAGGGAAGAGCAATAGGACTGCTCTTATTCTCTATATATGTAAATGATCTGACTGACAGGGTGAGCAACAATTTATGGCTGTGTGGTGGTGGTGGTGGTGGTGGTGGTGGTGGTGGTGGTGGTGTGCTGTATGGAAAGATGTCATCATTGAGAGATCGTAAAAGGATACAAGATGACTTAGACAGAATTTCTGGTTGGTGTGATGAGCGGTAGCGTGCTGTGATTCTAAGGAAATGTAAGTAAATGTGGATGAGTAGGGAAAACAATCCTGCAGTCCTGGTGATGTTCGAATATAGCATTAGTAGTGTGGTGATTGACACAATCTTATCGACTAAATATCTAGGCATAACACTGCAAAGCGATATGAAAAGTAACAAGTGCTTGAAGTTGGTAGTATGGAAAGCAAATGGCCCACTTCATTTTATCTGGAGTATTTTGGAAGAGTGTAGCTCTTCTATAAAGGCGATGGGGCATACAAAACTAGTGTTGACCCATCCATGAGTGCTGCTAGAGTTTTAGGGTCCCCTCCAGGTTGGATAAAAGGAGACCTCAAAGCAATTCAGAGGCATGCTGCTGGATTTGCTACTTGTTGACTGGATCAGCACAGAAGTATTATGGAGATGAATTTGTGACCTCAGATGGGAATCCCCAGAGGGAAGCAACCTACTTTCCACAAGGCACTATTGAGAATATTTAGCAGACCTGTATTTGCGGCCTACTCAGAACAATTCTACTGCAACCATTGCACATTTCACCTAAGTACCACGAAGATGGACGCAGTACACCTGTACGTAGGCATATAGACAGTTTTTTTTTCATTGCTCTATTTGTGATTCAAACATGAAAGTAAAACACTAGTAGTAGTAGTAGTAGTAGTAGTAGTAGTAGTATGTGACATCCTCTACCATGCAGTGGCTTGTGGAGTGTGGATACAGATGAGGATGTAAATGAAAATGACAATAATAATAAACAATAAATAAATTAATAAGGCTTCAAGACTTCGTAACTAACAGTCTAAGAAGTTGACCTTGCCTAGGGTATTGGACGGGTCACAGGTAGTGGATAGTGAGCATTCCACCGATATGGTGGACAGCTGTGAGTGCAGAATAAGCAATCCCAGACCAAGGTAAAACAAAATCAAATCCACTTTGCGTCTGTCTTGTAGCAAGCAGCAAAGTGGTCAGAGTCTGTTCACAAGTGGTGTGGCTGAAATTTATATTCTGGAACTAATCCTTCACGTCATAACAATCGGAGTACACTCATTGAGTCTACTCAGCCCTACCTGATTCCAGGTACAATCATTATGGGGAATTTTGATAGTCAGAGTATTACTCGAGGTGGTCAATCCACCACCAGTATTACTGGTGCAATGGGTCTTTCGGATCCTGGGCAGCCAGGTTAAAATGCAATGTGATTCAACAGAGGAAGTCAGAATCCTCTGGCCAACTTAAAACCAAAACAAATGCTTTTTTTGCAACACTTAACATACAAAAGTCTTTGTAACCAAGTAAACTTCATAAATTGGGAAATGCATTAAAATAACAGAAGATCAAATTTTGGCACTACAAGAAACATGGATGATGGACAAAAACACCATTGATTTCAGCAATTACCATCTTTTTAAAGTAAAACTGATAAAACAGTACTTAATAATAGTGCTTTTTTTCTAAAAAAAAGTGTGAGGGTACTCCGACATTATATATAATTCAGCGAAAATTACTTATAACTGAAGCATGGGATGCCACCCGTCTGCTTTTAGCCATGATATCGTCAAAAAAAAAAAAAAAAAAAAAGGTATCGGTCTCTTCAGTTGACTTTACTATAGCAGGAGAACTAGTAAAATAGTTTTTTAGTTTTCCACTCATCTGTCACCTCCAACTTAACTTACAAGTTGCAATGAAAGACAGGACACACTGTACAACTTCGCACAACTGACAAGAACGGAACAGCAAACACAAACGAATAAAGAATAACAAAACAAAGATGGCAATGAATCACAAAGGATCATGGTAGCGGGACCGTGGAGACATCTGTCGGTAGCTTGGCTTTTGAGCGTACACACATCCGTTTAGCACTACCATCGCTCACTATTAGTGGGCAAGTGAACTACGTGCTTGTCGAACTGGCTGCCAGCGATTCAGTTGTCGAGAACAATTGTCACAGCTTCGAAATGCTTGAAACAGTCAGTGGCATGCTTTTCCCACCAAAAATTGCACTGGTATCATTCGTATTGCAATTATCAACACAAAAAAATGAAATAAAAAATTTACTTCTGTGAAATAAATCTTTGCACTCTTCCAAGTTCTCAACATCGTAAAAAAACAACTTTGTTGATGAAAAAGTTTAGGGTACGCATCCCCCAGCGTTCCCCCAGAAAAACAGCACTGCCTAACAATATACCACATCTGGGAGTTGCTTTTGCAGTCTCCAAAGATATTTCAAATTCAATAAAAGAGGTAGAACCCATTCATAATAGACTAATGACATTATCTCTTAAATGTGAAAAAAAAGAACACTTTAATTAATGCCTATATGCCAGTCAGTGAGGACAACCATAAAAAATGTGAAGAAGTTAATGAAGCTTGGAAAACATCAGAAAGCATCATCTTGAAAATTCCTTCAAACGATGTTAAAATTTAATGAGTGATTTTAATGCTCAATTAGGTAAAGAGAAAAAATATAAGTAAACGGTGGATGGATTTCCTGTGCATAAATGGACAAACCAAAGTGCCCAAAGACTTGTTGAAACATGCAAAAATTTTAACCTTAAAATCATGTCTACACATTTTAAAAAGAAGCCTTCTGAACAAAATACTTGGCGGGCACCCAATAAATTTATTGGGGAATTTCAAATCAATCGTGTAGCAGTTTCATACCCTAACTACAAAGAAATTTTACATGTCCAAGTTGATTCTGACCATTATTTAACACAACTAAAAGTAAAACTTCAACCTCAAAACACTTCAAACCAAAAAATGTTATGCCAAAATTTGGCACTGCTTAAGTAACCCCTACTCTAAGAAGCTAACTTGACAAAAAATACTCCAACAATAGGCAAAGCCTAAAAGGAAACATCAAAAATTCCGCTTCAAAAGAAACAAAAAACACCCTTGGTGGAAAGCGGATTGTGAAACGGCTGTTTAGTCTAGGCATGAGGCATTCAAAAATTGAAATAGTAACAAAACTGAAAATACGTGCAACACCTTTCTAATTGTAAGTAAAGAAACATATAAATTAATCCAACAGACTAAAAGAAAATATGAAAATGCTCAACTTTTAGAAATCGAAAAAGACTTCCAAAAGAACAATACAAGAAACTTTTATAAAACATGCAAAAGAAAACTAACCAGTTACCAACCTCAAAATCTTTCCTTCAAAAATGAAAATGACAGTTTGGCTCTTAACAACCAGGAAAACTGTAAGGTACTTACTAATTATTTTGAAAAACTATTAAACTCTCCAAAACCAGTGAGTAAGTCCCAACCACAGCAGGGGTATAATTGCATAACTACTAAAATCAATTGGCCCTAACACTATAAAAGAAATCACTCAACTAATAGGACATATCTGGCAAACTGAGAAAGTACCTGAGGACAGGAACACTGCCCTAATTTATCCAGTGCATAAAAGAGGGGATTGAATCAGTGTTAACAATTACCGAGGAATCTCTCTTCTCCCTGTCACATACAAAATTCTCCTGCAATGTCTACTTGATCAAGCCCGAGGAGAGTTTAAACTAAAAATTGGTGAATACCAAGAACACTTTAGACCAAACATCCTGTACAGAATAAATTCTTAATTTAAAACAAATTCTTAGGCAACAATGGATTTCTAGTAACAGTATTGTATGTACATTTGTATATTGTGAAAAGGTCTATGACTCAGTTGATGGTGAATATCTTTTCCAAATTATAAAGGAATGAGGGCTACATAATAAAACTGGGCACTGATTAAGGAAACGTTAACTGACACTAGCTCTAAAGTTAAATTCGTGAGAGAAATTTCTGAACCATGTGAAATAAAGACTGATGTTAGACAGGGAATAATGATGATAATAATAATAATAATAATAATAATAATAATAATAATAATAATAATAATAACCTCCCCCGTGGAGGCCCGGGAAAAGAATCGGCCTCCGGTATGTTCTGCCAGTCGTAAAAGGCGACGAAAAGAACAAACCACTAATAGGGCTAACCCCCCTTTTAGTGTGATTAGTTGGTTCAGGACAGAACTAAAGAAGCCTCGGACAAGCGCCGTCATGGTCGGGGACGACGCTTGAACCCTATGCCCGCCCACAATGGTAACGACACTGCTAGCCAACTGGAAAATGATGTAAATCCAAATAGAGGTGTTTTGTAGGATATGCTTCCTGCAACCACCCTAGAAGGAAAACAAAGACAGGGGATGAGATGGTCAGATGAAGTTAATCGACACCTCATGTTCTGTTATTACCAAGCAACAAACCTAGGAACCAACACAACTGGATACAGATCACAAGTATACACAACATTTATTACCAGATACCCAGAATTAAAATTTTTAACAGAACAACGATTAGCTGATCAGATCCGTGTAATAATAAAAAATAACAGGATACCCCAGTCAGAATTAGTAAACATCAAACAACAAGTACAACAAATACTGGAACAAAATAATGTGCAATAAGAAGAAGAAGAAAATACAGTAATGGACTCAAACATCCCAGAGCAAACAAACAAAGAACAACATGCACCAATTAAACAATCAGAGGAAAACGAAATCTTAAGACAGCCACCAGAACAAGCACAAATAGAACACGAAGTGACACAGATGTTAGATATAGAAGAAAAATTTCAGCTAACATATATAGAATACAAAGACACAAATACAGACATTAGACCATTCTTGCGTAGACCACCAAATAACCCACAAGTCGAAACAACAATAAAAACTATCAACACAATCATACACAACAAAATAAATGAAAACACAACTATGGAAGAGTTACAACTACTGGTTTATATAGGAGCACTCACTACACTAAATATACACACTAGGCAGAGATCAGAACCACCCAACACACAGAAGAAACCCACAAAACCAGCATGGCAACACAGACTACAGATCAAAATAGAAAAACTGAGAAAAGACATCGGACAGCTAACACAATTTATAAGAAATGAAATCTCAGAAAAAAAACGAAAAAAGTTAGGTAAAATCTCACAACAAGAAGCGACAGAGCAATTAGACGAAAAGAAGCAGAAATTACAAGCATTAGCCAAACGACTCAGAAGATACAAAAAAAGTGAAAATAGAAGGAAACAAAACCAAACATTCAACACAAACCAAAAGAAATTTTACCAGACAATAGATAACACATACATTAAAATAAACAATCCACCAAACATAACAGACATGGAACACTTCTGGAGCAACATATGGTCAAACCCGGTACAACATAACAGGCATGCACGGTGGATACAAGCAGAAACAGACACATACAAGATGATACCACAAATGCCTGAAGTGATAATTTTGCAACATGAAGTCACCCAAGCAATTAATTCTACTCACAATTGGAAAGCCCCTGGAAATGACAAAATAGCAAATTTCTGGTTAAAGAAGTTCACCTCAACACATTCACATCTAACTAAATTATTTAACAGTTACATTGCAGACCCATACACATTCCCTGATACACTTACACATGGAATAACATATCTGAAACCTAAAGATCAAGCACACACAGCGAACCCAGCTAAATATCGTCCCATAACATGCCTACCGACAATATACAAAATATTAACTTCAGTCATTAAACAGAAATTAATGACACATACAACACAAAACAAAATTATAAATGAAGAACAAAAAGGCTGTTGCAAAGGAGCACAAGGATGTAAAGAGCAACTGATAATAGATGCAGAGGTGACATATCAAGCTAATACTAAACAAAGGTCGCTACACTACGCGTACATTGATTACCAAAAAGCTTTTGATAGTGTACCCCACTCATGGTTACTACAAATATTGGAAATATACAAAGTAGATCCTAAATTGATACAGTTCCTAAACATAGTAATGAAAAATTGGAAAACCACACTTAATATCCAAACAAATTCAAATAATATCACATCACAGCCAATACAGATTAAGCGTGGAATATACCAAGGAGACTCATTAAGTCCTTTGTGGTTCTGTCTTGCTCTGAACCCACTATCCAACATGCTAAATAATACAAATTATGGATACAATATTACTGGAACATACCCACACAAAATCACACATTTGCTATACATGGATGATCTAAAACTACTGGCAGCAACAAATCAACAACTCAACCAATTACTAAAGATAACAGAAGGATACAGCAATGATATAAGTATGGCTTTTGGAACAGACAAATGTAAGAAAAATAGCATAGTCAAGGGAAAACATACTAAACAAGAAGATTACATATTGGATAACCACAGCGACTGCATAGAAGCGATGGAAAAAACGGATGCCTATAAATATCTAGGATACAGACAAAAAATAGGAATAGATAATTCAAATATCAAAGAAGAACTAAAAGAAAAATATAGACAAAGACTAACAAAAATACTGAAAACAGAATTGACAGCAAGAAACAAGACAAAAGCTATAAATACCTATGCCATACCAATATTGACCTACTCATTTGGAGTAGTGAAATGGAGTAACACAGACCTAGAAGCACTCAATACACTTACACGATCACAATGCCACAAATATAGAATACATCACATACATTCAGCAACAGAAAGATTCACATTAAGCAGACAGGAAGGAGGAAGGGGATTTATCGACATAAAAAACCTACATTATGGACAGGTAGACAATTTAAGAAAATTCTTTCTAGAACGAGCAGAAACTAGCAAAATACACAAGGCAATCACTCATATAAATACATCGGCTACACCACTGCAATTTCATAACCACTTCTACAACCCTTTAGATCACATAACATCAACAGACATGAAGAAAGTAAATTGGAAAAAGAAAACACTACATGGCAAGCACCCGTATCATCTAACACAGCCACACATCGATCAAGACGCATCCAACACATGGCTAAGAAAAGGCAGTATATACAGTGAGACAGAAGTATTCATGATTGCAATACAGGATCAAACAATAAACACTAGGTATTACAGCAAGCATATTATTAAAGATCCCAATACCACAACAGATAAATGCAGACTTTGTAAACAACAAATAGAAACAGTAGATCACATCACAAGCGGATGTACAATACTAGCAAATACAGAATACCCCAGAAGACATGACAATGTCGCAAAAATAATACATCAACAGCTTGCCTTACAACATAAACTTTTAAAACAACACGTTCCTACATACAAGTATACACCACAAAATGTACTGGAGAATGATGAATACAAATTATACTGGAACAGAACCATTATAACAGATAAAACAACGCCACATAACAAACCTGTCATCATACTCACCAATAAAAAGAAGAAATTAACACAACTAATCGAAATATCCATGCCCAATACAACAAATATACAAAAGAAAACAGGAGAAAAAAATGGAAAATACATCCAACTGGCTGAGGAAGTCAAAGACATGTGGCATCAGGATAAAGTTGACATCATACCAATTATACTATCAACTACAGGAGTCATACCACACAATATCCACCAGTACATCAATGCAATACAGCTACATCCAAACATATATATACAGCTACAGAAATCCGTAATTATTGATACATGTTCAATTACCCGAAAGTTCCTAAATGCAATATAACATATACCATACAGTTAAAAGGAAGTCACGCTTGATCAAGGTCTGCGTCACTTTCCATTTTTGACCAGACATAACGTCTGAGAAAAGAAAGAAATAATAATAATAGTAATAAATTTAGTTGGAGGACTGCACCGCAGAACTTCTGAAAAACTCACAGAAAAACTTACAGAAAATCGTTGATAGCGAAATGAATGTTATCAGAGATTGGTGATGGTAAAAGTAAAGTTTCCATGCTTTGATTAGTTTCATTTTAGGATGCACCATAACTCAACAAACCAAGATAACATTTTTGGAGTGCAAAAGTCTTGAAATAACATAATTTTTGGCATGACTCCAGAAATGTATTACAAAAGCCTTAAAAAAATAACAAAAGAAACAGTGTATGTAAATACAATTTCTTCAGTGCATGACCTGTACAACCACATGCCGCAATGTCTTGACACTTGTATTCACAAACATGGGGGCTCTAGTGCCATACTAACACAAATGTTTTGTTTCCTTGTAACACAATAAATGTTAGTTCTTCAGAGCTGAAGTATAATCATTTTGTGTATGTGGCAGCATCTACGTGCCTGCCAACAGTGATCACTGTCCACTTCGTCCTTCTGGGTGCACCTCTTTTTATCATGATCATTGTTTTTTTTTCGTTTTTTTGTAGGAGTTACTCTATGATTTTACTTGTCCTTTGACAGACTGAAAGTTCTGATTTGGATTTTTAGATTTGTATATATTCTAGTGTTACTTGCAGTAGTGTAATGCTCCTTCCGATACCTGATAAGTAGGGCCCAGATTTCAGTGATAGCTCACATTGTATTCCTGAACTTTAGGATGATTTTACAATAATTTATACATTGCTCCAGGTAGTGAAGTGTAGAAAAATATATTTTTATTATGCATATGAAGTTGTATCTACTACATTATGCAGTAATACGTCATATTTTGACCACCTTTTGCCAAAAATCATATATCTGTTGTATGTTGAAGGACATAAGAATAAAATCATGGAAATACTGCTCACATGACAATGTTTAAGGTGATACTGTCACAAATGAAAACAACAATTATCACAAGGTTTTATGTATCAGGACTATTGTGGACAAGCAGCACAACACATTGCTCGGTTTGCTAACATAAGTATTGTTGTGCAGGTCTGGCGAAATGCTCTCAAAACCAACAAGGCAGTTTCTTGCATAATAAACATCTTACACATAATGACACTATTCAGTCTGAGTATAAACCCAGCCTGGTTCAACATGCTGAAAGGAAAGTGCTCCAACAGCATGAAGTTGAGAGATTTTGTTTGTGATTTTGGGGAGAAGTTCTTCAGCACTGACAAGGAAATATTGTTTTTTAAACTATGTGAAGTTGAAGTTGGCGCAGAAAAGTGCTTTGATGTGCAGCAACACTGTAATACCACCAAACACAGCAGCTGGGTGAAAAGAAGTGCTGAAAGTGACAACAGACAAACACTGTTATTTGAGTAGACAGGTCCATCTTCAATCATTCCATCATTCTTCAGGGTCTTGTGTAGATTATAATGTCTTGCAGCATCGCATTTGAGAAGCTGTCCGCCTCAGTAGCTGAGTGGTCAGTGCGACGGAATGCCATGCAAAGGGGCCCGGGTTCAGTACCCGGCTTTGCTGGAAATTTTCTCCGCTCAGGGACTGGGTGTTGTGTTGACTTCATAATCATCCACATTGACGCGCAAGTTGTCGAAGTAGTGTCACCTAAAAAGACGAGCACCAGGCAACCGGTCTACCCAATGGGAGGCCCTAACCACACGACATTTCGTTGGAGAAGCTGAAGAATCCACACTCCAAACAGTTCTTGGAGAAGTACAGAACACATCGAGTTCCAGATGAATCTACATTGAGAAATAACTATTTGTCCTTGTGCCATAAACAGGTGTTCAACAAAATATGTATTAGTGTTGCTGACCAAAAGTCTCAAGTGTCCATAGATGACGCCTCCAGTGTGGGCAGACACTGTGTTGCAAACAATGTTGGTGTTGTAAAAATTGATGGGCCTGGAGAAATGTTCTTGCTAATGTGTGAAGTTCTGGAGAGAGCAAACAATTCGACAATTGCTGTTTTGTTTGACAGGTCTTTGATGCTACTGTGACTGTGGTGCATGTCACTTGCCTTGCACATGTGTTACACAGAGTTGTAGAAGTAGTGTGATTAGATTATATTGATCTGAACAAATTAATTTTCTGTGGCAAGAAAATCGATGAGAAATCTCCACTGTGGGTACAGAAATTAAAGGAACAAGTGCCTTCACAGCCCCTCCCCCTTCTGCCTGCTCTTGTGTGATTGGGTTCTTGGCTTAATGCTGCTTAGTATTACTACACTAGCAACCTCAGAATAAAGAGAATTTTTCATGAGGTTGACAGTGATGAACCAAGTGCTATAAAAAGTGTGAAAGAGGTCTTTACAGATACCTCATCTTGAAACTTGTCATACATCAATGCCTGCTTTTTGGTGGTACCATAAGCTGCTGGTACTCAGCTTTGTGATACTCTAGACATTGTGCAACATGTGCAGAATGAATTGGGTCGAGCTCATGGTCATGAGGCTAACAAAGTGAACAACAAATTGCGCAATGTTCTCTAGTGGAGTGCTGGGTTTTCTACAATGCACAAATTTAGTCTGTCTTTTTGGGAATACCACATTTGAAGACAGTGAACCCAAGCTGCCTGGCAGTGACGTCACTGTCTTCAAATATGCTCCTGTGATGTCCTGTAATGTGGAGAGGAGCTTTTCCAGGTACAAAACTATCCTTAGCAACAACTGTAGCTCTTTGAAAATGGAAGACCTGCAAATGAACCGTGTTCCAGTGCATCTCTGCAGAAACTGAACAATGACATGACGTGTTATCTAATTTGGAATACTTTAAACAGCGTGCAGTAGTAAAAACATCATTTTATTGTTTGGATAGGTGTTATTGTTTTCACTGTACTACATGTGCTGGTCCCCCCCCCCCCCAGACACATGCAGACACTGGTACGTAAAAAAAAAAAAACCAGCAAAGCATTTTTAAATGAACTTACGTAAAATCGTATTTTATTTTTTGTGTTCATATTTATTTAAGTTTTAGGGCATAGACACTTGCATATTTTGCTGTTCTTTAGATCATTAAAATCCAGGCTCTACTGATAAGCATACTTGTAGTGTTTTGAGCTGTATCTTTTGTGGGCTAGCTGGAGAAGTTCCTAAACTATGACGACATTGTTTAGACAAGGACACAGGTTAGCTGGATAAAACCTTGAACAGGTCCTGTTCTTCTACCCTTGACAACAGGTACTTAAATATGGATAACACACAACACACACATTCTATGCTTCCGATAATCAGCCCAACCGGCAGTTCCTTATATTCGCTCCCAAGTCCTGTTACAATGTAGTCCCTACCTTGGAAGACACTATCTTTTTATAATCACGATTGATGTCTGTGCAATATGCCCTGCCAGCAATCTTCATTGCCATTCACAATCTCCCATTAATCCACATTCCTGCAGCATTAAGGCCTAGTTCATCATGATTATGCCAAACAGCTCAACAAAGTGTACATTGCTCCCAGAACTCGGGGACGCTATCTTTCTCAATTCACCACCTATGTTATAAACTAGCAAGCTTCAGATGACTCGCTATGGTGGATCCTTCTTATCCATGAATGGGGGTGGAGGGGAGGGTTTGATAAGAATTTATTTCCTGGCTATGACTCAGATGAAAACAAAAAATCCTCATCTGCCTCGCTACCTACTCCAGTATGCTGCCATAATGGAAGATCCTGACATTAGCATGATTATAAAAGAGAGACTGCTAAAGGACCTAGTAAAATGACCCTCAGTCAGTTTTTCTAGGCCAAACTAGTTGTCGATAACAATAATAATGAAGATTAACCTTTAGCTTCTGACCGACTACACTATTTCAGTGGGTCATGTCATATTAGTTAGTTTCATGTTACATGGATCATTTCACAGTAAACTGAGATGATGTGGCATGAGTCATTTTACATTAACATTGCAAATTAATTTGTAATGTGGCTACTTGCTGAACAAATTTTACATAGCTGCCTGTCAAACATTTTATGTCACTGGGTATTTAATAAAAAATTTTGTGTGCAATATTGTGCAGCACTTTTTGTGCTAAAGACAAACTTAATGTGGAGTAATTGTTATTTTTCTTTCTTGTATTATACTTATGCACATCATTGTTTCTTTTGGACTGAAGTAGATTATTTATAACAATTTTCATGAGGGAATAAATATACTGTGAAGCAGTAGTTAAAATCCCAACTCTGTAGACCAGTGTCTACAGGATGATTGTGAGTGGGCACCACGTATTATTTTTGCAGGGCGAGAACATTATACCATATGACATAACTGATTAAAAGTATACAAAATATGACGTGTCTCTCCACAAGGTATGTAGTTTTTTCTTGCTTTGAGTTTAATCAAAGAAAAGACTATCAATTAGAACCCTACTATGTTTGTCCATCAACATTGGAAAGCTAATTACTAAATTAAATTGTAGGATCCAAATATGGTTTCCAGATCATTTTTCGTATCAGTGTCCTTCAGAAAATCTACATTGGAATAACCACAAAGTATTAACTGTTTGCTGACGGAGAAATAGTGTAGTAGGGAATCGAAATTCCTCACAAACAGTTCAAAATTTCCCCGTGGGGATGTGTTTGCATCATGCCAGGCATTTGTTTTGTGTTTTAAGAGCCACTTTAGTATTTAGAGCTCTCAGTTGAGTGATAACTCTTCTAGCAGTGGCAGCAGCAGCAGCAGCGCATTAGACTTCTGTGGGGTGACACAACTTCTCATGAGAAGTGACTTTAAATTTCACCAGTGTTCTTTAGCTTTCATTCCTATATTTTGTGCATGCCAGTGTATCTGTCAGGCAGTCTTTAGTATGATTAGGAACTGTGATTGCTGTGTTCAAATGCAAGTAGAGATGGTGACCTTACACTCACAGCTCCAGGCAGTGCTGTGCTGGTTTCAGTCACGCAGCTTGAGGCTGTTACGAGTGGGCATCACTGTAGGGGGCTGGACGGGACAATCCAAGTGATGCCCAACACAACCCACGTGTCCTCCCGATCAGTCTACTACCGTGGCCACTACAGGTACTGCCTGCACCGAGATTGATCCCTCACCCGTGGTCGAGTGGGAGGTCGTTCCAAGGTGTGGCCAGCAGTGAAAGTGTTTCTGAGGGGCTGATTGGAGGGCCTTCCCTGTTTGTCTGACAAACAGGTTTTGGGCACTGTCTGTTGCTGATGAAGTCCCTGAGTCAGATGAAGTTGCTTGCTCTGTTCTAGAGATATCCTCTTGGCCTGCAAGGTCAGAGTATTCACACGATTACTGGTAGTTGGGAGCTCCAATGTTAGGTGCATAGTGATGCCCCTTATGGACATGGCTGTGCAGGAGGTAAAGGAATCGAGTGTACACACTCTGTGCGTACCGGGAGGAGTAATTCTAGATGTGGAACGGGTACTCATGGATGCCTTGAAGAGAATAAGGTACACACAACTGCAGGTGGTGGCTCATGTTGGTACTAACAATGTGTGTCATTTTTGGATCAGGAGAGATTCACTCTGGTTTCAGGCGGCTAGCTGAAGTAGTAAAGACTGACAATCGTGCTTGCAAGTTGAAGGCAGAGCTCATCATCTATAGCTTTGTCAACAGAACGAACTGTGGTCTTTTCATACAGAAAAGAGTGGAGGGTCTGAATCAGAGGCTCAGATAGTTCTACAACCATGTAGGTTTTAGATTCCTTGACTTGTGACATAGGATGGTGGGTTCGCAGGTTCTGTTAAATAGGGCAGGAGTCGACTACACCCAGGAAGTGGCTATAGGGGTAGCGGATGCTCTGTGGAGGGGACTGGGTTGTTTTTTAGCTTAGAAGGTCTGAGAAAAATGCAGAAAGGGCTTTGGTTTCAAATGATAGACGTTGAATACAGGAAGAGGGTAGACATAGCAACAATCAATATTGTACTTTCAAAATGGTGAAGAGCAGCAATCGGTGGTAGTTTCCACTCCACTTTATTAGAGCAGATTCAGATTTTGGCTAGTTGCCAGCAGTTATCCTAGTATGTCCATACACCTGCTGTTCAGCCTCTTGTCATAGTTTAAGTCCTTAATGAACTATGACAAGAGCCTGAACAAATGTAGACATACTAAGGCATGTATAACAACTCCAAAATAATGGATTCGTAATGGCTAGTTACTGTCCAAAATGTGGATCTGCTCTAATTAATTAGAATGGGAACAACGACCGGTGACTGCTCTCTTAGCATTTTGAAAGTTCGATCACAGTCATGGAGCATGTTCTGCTTGCTTAATGGAAGGTAATTTGAATAAATATTGTAGTTGTGAACTACCATAACTGTGTTGGAAAAGAAGAGAGCTTCAAGCTCTAATACAACGCACTGAATCTCAAATCTTCGTAGGTATGGAAAGCTGGCTGAAGCCAGAGGTAAGCTTAGCTGAAATTTTACCAAAGGCCTCAACCTTGTTCAGAGAGGATAGATTAAATTCAGTTAGTGGTGGAGTGCTCATTACTATCAGAAGTAGTTTAGCGTGTAGTGAAATTGAAGTAGGTAGATCCTGTGAGTTAGTGGGGGTAGAAATTATACTTGACAAGCGGAATGAATTAATAATTGACCCCAGTGACTCAGATAATACATTTGCTGAACATTTCAAAAGAAACTTGAGCGTTATTTCAAAGAGAACAATTTTAGGTGGTGGTGACTTCAATGTACCCTCAATATGCTGGTGAAAATGCATGTTCAAAGCTGATGGTTAGCATAAAACATTGTCAAATTGTACTGAATGCATTCTCAGAAAATTATTGTGAACAGCTACACTGATGTCCAAAAATTAAACCAACAAACCAAAATTTTGCAACGTTGTTTGTTTTGCCTCAAAACAGTATGATCAGGTGATAGTAAAGTAGGAACAGTATAAAGAAACAGAACATAAACAACTGCAACATGCATAATGATAGACAAAAATGTTCTTCGTTTTTTCCAATTTAACAGATTTAATGGGCTCATTATGGGGTGTGACCACCTCTGGTAGCAATACAGGCCTGACAAATGATGAGGCATGCATGATGTCATCAATCTCATATTGAGGCAATAACACCCATACTTCCTGCAGCGCTGTTAACAAGTCTTTGAAAGTGGTTGGTGGATGCTGACATGATGCAGCCCATGTCCCTGGTGCATCCCAGATATGCTCTGTGTGATTCAAATGGGGAGAACGAACAGGCCATGCCATGTGTGCATTATCTTACATTTCCAAGAAAATGTCAACCACATGTGCTCTATGAGGTCGAGAATTATTGTCCAGCGATATAAAGTCTGGGCCCTCAGCAACTCGGAACAGTTGCGTATGAGGTTCCAAGATAATAGTCACCATACCTGACAGCAGTTAAACCTTCCTGATTTAACTGTACAATTTAATGAAGAGGTGTTAGAATGATCAACATAATCCCTGAGCACACCATTAGGGATGCTCCTCGGTATCAGTCTCCTTCTCCAATGGTTGGGTGCCAAAATCGTGTTCCATGTTGTCTCCAGATGCAAATCCATTGAGAATTACTGTACAGACCAAATCAGGACTCGTCCATGAAAAGAACATTGGCCCACTGTACAACTGTTCAGGTGGCATGTTGACAGCTTCCCTCTAGACGTTCCGTTCTGTGAAGACACATCAGAGGGACACATACAGCAGGTCTCCAACAATAAGGACCACTTTGCTGCAGCCTTCTGTACACCATTTGTTTCACTACAAAACATCCAATGGATGTTGCGATGAGAGATGCCAGTTGCTGTGCAGTACAAAGCAATACCGTCATCCCCTTACAGCTAAATAAAGGTTCTCTCTTTCTGATATTACTTGTGGTCGGAAATGATCTGGTTTTTGGGATTACAGTTTTCATTTCTATAAACTGTTGTCACATCTAAAAAGCAACAGCATAATTCACATTATGCCATTGCACCACATCAGTCTGCGACTGTCCTGCTTCCATCCTTCCCATGGTCCTCCACTGCAGAGAGCCTGGTAGGCGTCTTCTCTGTGCCATATTGCACCCTCTGTGACTGTGTACACAGCAATTGTGGATGTGGGACTACCCGGCAAACTGTATGCCATTTGATGAATGCCCTGATGTCATCATTGGTGTGGTTGTCCGTTGACCAGAATGCCGTCTTCTATGCAGAACATAATCGTACAGACATATGTTGACATTTTATATGATTATATAGTGAATTAGACACAGGACAGGGAAATAGTATTTGTTTCTTTAATTTTAGACGGCAGTGTTTTTTCAGGAGCCCACTTGAAGTGTCAATGGTTGTGAAAACATACTTGACCTCTTAGGAACAAATAACCCTGTTCAGATAGGGAGCATCATGACAGACACGGGAATTAGTGTAGCTAGACTGAGTACTTTAACATCCAAACCCACCAAAAATTAACACAAAATACACTGAAGCAGTAGAGAAACTGGTATAGGCATGGGTATTCCTATACAGAGATATGTGAACAGGCAGAATACAGTGCCGCGGTTGGCAACAACAATATAATACAACAAGTGTCTGACGCAGTTGTTAGATCAGTTACTGCTGATACAATGGCAGGTTATCAAGATTTAAGTGAGTTTGAACATGGTTATATAGTCGTTGCATGAGCAATGGCACACAGCACCTCCGAGGTAGCAATGAAGTGGGGATTTTCCCGTATGACCATTTCATGAGCGTACCGTGAATGTCAGGAATCCGGTAAAACTTCAGATCTCTAACATGACAAAAAGCTTTACACCTCGCCTGGGCCCATAAACATTGACAATGAACTATTGATGACAGGAAACATGTTGCCTTGTCGGACGAGTCTTTGTTTCAAATTGTATAAAGCGGATGAACGTGTACAGGTATGTAGACGCTCCTGAATCCATGGACCCTGCATGTCAGCAGGGGACTGTTCACGCTGGTGGAGACTCTGTAATGGTGTGGGGCGTGTGCAGTTGGAATGACATGGGCCCCTCAATATGACTGTATACGACACTGACAGGTGACATGTCAGCATCGTGTCTGATCACCTGCATCCATTCATGCCTGTTGACAGACTTGGGCAATTCCAATTGGTCAATGCTACACCCCACACATCCAGAATTGCTATGGAGTGGCTCCAGGAAAATTCTTCTGAGTTTAAACATTTCCGCTGGCCACCAAACTCCCCAGACATGAACGTACCTGAGCATATCTGGGATGCCCTGCAATGTGCTATTCAGAAGAGATCTATACACACACACACACACACACACACCCTCCCCGTACTCTTTACGGATTTATGGAAAGCCCTGCAGGATTCATGGTGTCAATTCCCTCCAGCACTACTTCAGACATTAGTCGAGTCCATGCCACGTCGTGTTGCGGCACTTCTGTGTTCACGCGGGGGCCCTATATGATATTAGGCAGGTGTACCAATTTCTTTGGCTCTCCAGGGTACATATATTTACAAAAGCAGATAAAAATTCTCCTTACATCTTCCTAAGAGACAGTCTCCCCCCTTACAATCGGACTATGTAGGTGCAGACCAGATGTGGTTTAACTTTAAAGAAATAGTACCAATGGCAGTTGAGATTTGTGTAACAAATAAATTAATAAGAGATGGCACTGATCTCCCATGGTACACAAAACAGATCAGAACACTGTCGCACTAGCAGTCAGAAAAAGCATGGCAAATTTTGTGCCAAATTTAGAACAACGCAAAACCCCCAAGACTGGCAAAGTTTTGCAGAAGCTTGAAACTTAGCACGAACTTCAGTGTGAAATGCTTTTAATAGTTTCCACAACAAAACTTTGTCATGATATCTGGCAGAAAACCTAAAGGTATTCTGGTTGTATGTAAAATATATCAGTAGCAAGTTGCAATCAATACCTTCACTGTGTGATAAAAATAGTGACATTATTGATGACAGCACCACAAAAGCAGAGTTACTAAACATTGTTTTCCAAAATTTCTTCACAAAAGAAGGTGAAGTAAATATTCCAGGACTTGAATCAATAACAAATGGCAACATCAGTATCGTAGAAGTAGACGCCCTTGGTGTGGTGAAACAGCATAAAACACTTAAGAAAGGCAGGGCCTCTGGTCCAGACTGTATATGAGTCAGGTTCCTTCCACAGTTTGCTGATAGAGTAGCTCCATAACTTGGCAGTCATATAAAACCTCTCGCTCATTAAAAGATGTTTACCCAGAGACTGGAAAGTTGCGGAAGTCACACCAATACCCAAGAAAGGAAATACGAGTAACCAACTAAATTACAGACCCAAAACGCTAATGTCAGTTTGCGGTACAGTTTTAGAACATAGTCTTTGCTCAAACATTATGGATTATCATGAAGAAAATGATTTATTGGCAGATGGCCAACACAGATTCAGATAATATCATTCCTGTGAAACACAACTAGCTCATTATTCTCACAAAGTAATGAGAGCTATTGACAGCAGAGGTCACATTCCTTCCATATTTTTAATTTCCTGAAGGCTTTTGGCACCAATCCTCACAATGATTCCTAATCAAACAGCATGTCGATGCAGTATCATCTCAGTTGTGTTATTGGATTCATAATTTCGTGTCGGAAAGGTCATGGTTTGTAATAACTGACTGAAAGTCATTGAATAAAACACAGGTAATATCTGCCATTCCACAAGGAAGTGTTATAGGCCCTCTGTTGTATCTGGTCTGCATAAATGATTTAGGAGACAATCTGAGCAGTCCTCTCAGATTGTTTGCAGATGATGCTGTCATTTACCATCTTGTAAAGTCATCAGATGACCAAAACAAAATGATTTAGACAAGTTATCTGTACTTATCAATGTTAATGAAATTCACCAACAGCTGTGTAACTTAAGGTGTTATTTTATTTTATTTTGAAGGCTAGCAGTTTCAGCATTTCACTAAGACATCTTCAGGCCCCATATGCATCTCTCCAAATAATTTAAAAGTTCATATAGAGCCACAAATTTCTGGATGCTGTGAATTCAGTCGTTACACTAGTGCTTCATTAGAAGACTTGCTATCACGTCTTCGACTGAAACACTAGTGTAATGATTGAATTTGTGACATCCAGAGATTTAGGGCTCTATATGACACTTTTGTTTATTTGGAGACACGCATATGGGGTCCGAAGATGGCATAGGTGAGCCGTGCTGCGGCTCTTGTTGGTGCTGTTCATTGGTTTCCGCCCTCTGTTGGAGGCCAGACCGTATCCTTCAGTTGGTTTGTCTTCTTCTCGTCTTGACTGGCGCCACTCATTTTGCAAGCGTTGCATGTCCACTAGTGGCAGCAGCAGCAGTTATCGATATGTAGTGACTGTTGCCCTATCTTTGGGGCGACGTTGTTGGATTTCCATGTCGTGTGAGTGTGCTAGTTTGTTGGGAATGCAGGAGGAGCCAGGTCCGTGCAGTGTGAGAACACACCGTGACCACTGGTGGTGCGCATGGGCTGCCGGATGGAGGGGCTTGTTGCTATTTACTGCGTTCAGCTTGTTACAGTTTGTTAAGTTCAACCAGCGGTATTTTCCTGCCTGGTGGCTGCTAACACCCCAGTTACCTGCCCTGGGGGGTGGGGTTAGTGTATGTAAAGGCAGTGTACGTTTCCTCGCCTTGCCACTGCTGTTCACCTAAGGCATGTAGTTTTGACAACTTTCTTGATTGTAGGCCATTTGTGATTCTTCTACTCTGGTGGTAGTGATTCCTTTCTTGTTCCGGGCGCTGTAAGCACTGTATTCTGGGGACATGCTGCAGACCACCGGTTCCGGCTTTGGCATATTGTTCCATCATTGCATTTGGTTTATCAGACGCCAGGTAGCTTCGGCAAGATTATCATTAGTCATTCATTAGACTGCCACTAGTCTGAGTTACCATCTTGTGAAGTGAATATAACTTTTGGCTGCCTATCTCATCGCTCGCAAAAGTGTTTATCGGACCTTCTCAGAGGTAGATTCCTGGAGCACAGTCTGTGACTGGTCCTTGTGTTTTCTTATTGTATTATTTATTTCCATACCTTGTAATGCCTACATTAAAGGTTATGTACATCTAGTTAATAGTTCTGGTCACCTTCTGGAATAAATCTAGCAGTGTAAGGGTTGTGTTACAAGGTTTACCATCATCTTATTTCAGCCGTTTGGTGGTCAGATGCTTGTTCCTTTTAATTAATCTTTGCTTGTATTTGCTGTTTTACAGCAAGTTTCTAAAATTTTTATATAATTGCTGTTCCTGGCATGTAAGGCCTTCAGGCGTGATCATTGTTTTTTAACATTATCTGTATTTTATGGTGATTTGCTAAATTGTAACACACTGAAAACACTTATTATTTACACAGTTGTTTATTCCTTCATTAATAATGTGTGGTATTTTTTTTATTTATTGTTGAATCTGGAATTACTTTTTTTAATAAATGTGTGTAACTAAAAGGCAACCAATAGTAACTGATTACAACCCCATCCACAATCATAACTGAATCCTGCCATCCCTTGACTATCAGGTACCAATAGGGAAATGCTGAAACTGATAACCTTCAAAATAAAATAAAATAAAATAAAATAACATCTTATGTTACAAGTGGTTGGTGAATTTAATTGATGTTGACAATTACTTAACCAGCCGATGTCGCCTGTCCATGATGGACCAACGGAGTTATCTGTATGGTGTAAAAAGTGGAAGTTGACTCTATATAAGTACTAAATGGAATCTGCCAAATTTTGATTACATGATAAATCACAAAAATCTAAAACCTGTAAACTCGACTAAATGCATAGGGATTACAATTATGAATAACTTAAATTGGACCAAGCACATAGATAATGTTGTGTTGGGAATGCAAACAAGAGACTGCAAGTTACTGGCAAAACACTTAAATGTAAGAGGTCCACTAAAGAGACTGCTTACACCATGCATGTCCATCCTCTTTTGAAGTATTGCTGTGCTGTGTGGGATACATATTGGATAGGATTGACGGTTGTTGTTGTTGTGGTCTTCATTCCAGAGACTGGTTTGATGCAGCTCTCCATGCTACTCTATCCTGTGCAAGGTTCTTCATCTCCCAGTACCTACTGCAACCTACATCCTACTGAATCTGTTTAGTGTATTCCTCTCTTGGTCTCCCTCTACGATTTTTACCCTCCACGCTGCCCTCCAATGCTAAATTTGTGATCCCTTGATGCCTCAGAACATGTCCTACCAAGCGATCCCTTCTTCTAGTCAAGTTGTGCCACAAATTTCTCTTCCCTCCAATTCTGTTCAATACCCCCTCATTAGTTATGTGATCTACCCATCTAATCTTCAGCATTCTTCTGTAGCACCACATTTCGAAAGCTTCTATTCTCTTCTTGTCCAAACTATTTATCGTCCATGTTTCACTTCCATACATGGCTACACTCCATACAAATACTTTCAGAAACGACTTCCTGACACTTAAATCCATACTAGATGTTAACAGATTTCTCTTTTTCAGAAACGCTTTCCTTGCCATTGCCAGTCTCCATTTTATATCCTCTCTAATTCGACCATCATCAGTTATTTTTCTCCCCAAATAGCAAAACTCATTTACTACTTTAAGCATCTCATTTCCTAATTTAATACCCGCAGCATCAACCAATTTAATTCGACTGCATTCCATTAGTCTCGTTTTACTTTTGTTGATGTTCATCTTATATCCTCCTTTCAAGACACTGTCCATTCCGTTCAACTGCTTTTCCAAGTCCTTTGCTGTCTCTGACAGAATTACAATATCGGTGAACCTCACAGATTTTATTTCTTCTCCATGGATTTTAATTCCAACTCTGAATTTTTCTTTTGTTTCCTTTACTGCTTGCTCAATATACAGATCGAATAACATCGGGGATAGGCTACAACCCTGTCTCACTCTCTTCCCAACCACTGCTTCCCTTACATGCCCTTGACTCTTATAACTGCCTCTTGGTTTCTGTACAAATTGTAAACAGCCTTTTGCTCCCTGTATTTTACCCCTGCCACCTTCAGAATTTGAAAGAGAGTATTCCAGTCAACATTGTCAAAAGATTTCTCGAAGTCTACAAATGCTAGAAACATAGGTTTGCCTTTTCTTAATCTATTTTCTAAGATAAGTCTTAGGGTCAGTGTTGCCTCACTTGTTCCAACATTTCTACAGAATCCAAACTGATCTTCCCCGAGGTCGGCTTCTACCAGTCTTTCCATTCGTCCGTAAAGAATTCGTGTTAGTATTTTGCAGCCATGGCTTATTAAACTGATGGTTCGGTAATTATGCACATCTGTCAACATGTGCTTTCTATGGGATTGGAATTATTATATTCTTCTTGAAGTCTGAGGGTATTTCGCCTGTCTTGTACATTTTGCTCACTAGATGGTAGAGTTTTGTTAGGTCTGGCTCTCCCAAGGCTGTCGGTAGTTCTAATGGAATGTTGTCTACTCCTGGGGCCTTGTTTCGACTTAGGTCTTTCAGTGCACTGTCAATGCCTCACGCAGTATCATATCTCCTATTTCATCTACGTTCTCTTCCATTTCTATTGATTGACGGAGGACATCAAAAAACTTTAAAGGAGGTCAGCTCGTTTGTATTATTGTGAAATAACTGAGAAAGTGCCACAGATGTGATACGTGAATTGTTGTGGCAATCAGAGATTTGTGATGCTTTTCACTGCAGTAGGAGCTTCTCATGAAATTTCAATCACCAACTTCCTGCTCAGATAGTGAAAATATTTTGTTAGTGCCCACCTAGTTCGGGAAAAATGATCACCACAATAAAATAAGAGAAATAAAATCTTGGATGGAAAGATTTAGATGTTCATTTTTCCCGCACACTGTTAGTGGGTGGAACAGTAGAGAAGTAGCTTAAAGATGCTTTGAAGAACTCTTTGCCAGGCACTTAATTGTGAATTGTGGGGTACTCATGTAGATGTGGCTGTAGATGTATGTACAGTTACAATTAAAAGTCAACTATTTTTTAGCGTGAATGCAGAAGTGCACACTTATGTGTGCTTCTCCCTAGAATATCTACTTGTCTCATTGTTTTTGAACGTGCATTTTGTCTAAATATATGTAACAACTTCTACTCATCCCATATTAGTTCTACATGAGTAAGATGGTATAGTGTAATCCTTTGTATTCGGTGAGGTGCTTTGTTAGGCACAGCAGTCTATCTTTTCAGACCTCTCTAATTTTTCCAGACAAGAGGCTCATTTACCTTAATACTCAGTTCTCTAATATTCTGATGAAATAAGCTAACTTTACATGCCTGTGCAGTCTTCAGCATTTTGTGGAGCTATTACGTTAATGTAACTTCTTTCATAGCTGGGTGCCTGAATCATTATTCTAACCCAAAAAAGGTACCTTTTTGAGACGAGTAACCACAGGGATCTTGTGTAAATGACAGTGGCCCCCCAAATATTTACTGCAAGAAGCTCGACCAACCTCTTTTTCTCCATCTTACTCAGATGTAGGCCATGTCTGTTATTTCCCTTTCCCCAAATTGTAGCAACAGGCACGGAACTCATTTGCAGTGTCATTTCAGTCAGCAGCAGCAGCCTGCTAAATTCAGTTTCACACAGCTCACAGCAGTTAACCTGGTCTGGTCATGATGATTTAGGATCCCCATAAAACACATTTGTCTGTGTAGTTGCCACTTCTATTTCATCTAGATTAGAGATTAGATTAGATTAGATTAATACTAGTTCCATGGATCATGAATACGATATTTCGTAATGATGTGGAAAGAGTCGAATTTTCCAATACGTGACATAATTAGGTTAATTTAACAACATACTTAAGTTGATATAACAACTTTATTTTTTTTGTGTTTTTTTGTTTTTCTTTATTTTTTATTTTTATTGTTTTTTTTTTTAATATTTTTGTTTTTTTTTCTTTTTTTTCTTAATTTATATCTAAAAATTCCTCTATGGAGTAGGAGGAGTTGTCATTCAGAAATTCTTTTAATTTCTTCTTAAATACTTGTTGGTTATCTGTCAGACTTTTGATACTATTTGGTAAGTGACCAAAGACTTTAGTGCCAGTATAATTCACCCCTTTCTGTGCCAAAGTTAGATTTAATCTTGAATAGTGAAGATCGTCCTTTCTCCTAGTATTGTAGTTATGCACACTGCTATTACTTTTGAATTGGGTTTGGTTGTTAATAACAAATTTCATAAGAGAGTATATATACTGAGAAGCTACTGTGAATATCCCTAGATCCTTAAATAAATGTCTGCAGGATGATCTTGGGTGGACTCCAGCTATTATTCTGATTACACGCTTTTGTGCAATAAATACTTTATTCCTCAGTGATGAATTACCCCAAAATATGATGCCATATGAAAGCAATGAGTGAAAACAGGCATAGTAAGCTAATTTACTAAGATGTTTATCACCAAGATTTGCAATGACCCTTATTGCATAAGTAGCTGAACTCAAACGTTTCAGCAGATCATCAATGTGTTTCTTCCAATTTAATCTCTCATCAATGGACATACCTAAAAATTTGGAATATTCTACCTTAGCTATATGCTTCTGATTAAGGTCTATATTTATTAATGGCGTCATACCATTCACTGTACGGAACTGTATGTACTGTGTCTTATCAAAATTCAGTGAGAGTCCGTTTACAAGGAACCACTTAGTAATTTTCTGAAAGACAGTATTGACAATTTCATCAGTTAATTCTTGTTTCTCAGGTGTGATTACTATACTTGTATCATCAGCAAAGAGAACTAACTTTGCCTCTTCATGAATATAGAATGGCAAGTCATTAATATATAATAAGAACAACAAAGGACCCAAGACTGACCCTTGTGGAACCCCATTCTTGATAGTTCCCCAGTTTGAGGAATGTGCTGATCTTTGCATGTTACGAGAAGTACTTATTTCAACTTTCTGCACTCTTCCAGTTAGGTACGAATTAAACCATTTGTGCACTGTCCCACTCATCCCACTAGCTGTGCACCATGATCAGAAAGACCATTCTCAACAGGCTGAGCATTTATCTGGTTAAACTTATCTTGGTCTATAAAGAAGTTATCTATCAGTGAGCTGCTATCCTTTACCACCCGAGTAGGAAAATCAATAACGGATGTCAAATTGAAAGAACCGAGTAATACTTCAAGGTCATTTTTCCTATTACACTCTTTCAGAGAATCTAGAGCACCCCAGTCACGTAATTTCTTTCTTTACCCCAGCTGTTCCCCACTCCACCTACTACAATAACCTGATGGCCTTTTTCAAAGTCTTCACACATATTCCATCGTCACTTGGGTAAGATTAGCACTTGGCTTCACAACACTCATGACCTGGAACACTGTTACCTAATTTGTCCTGTACCATCTAGCCTACACCATCTACAACCTTCCGAAAGCTACTACCTAGCAGCAAGATTCTGTTCTTCCTATTCTCTTTTGTACTGACCTACACTGTTAGTGAAAAGTCTGCTGCACACTACTGTGACCTGCAGTCATGTGAGGCTCTTCCCCTCCTACTTCTGATAACAAGTCGGACTCACCAGGTACTGTAAGCTGGAATTTTGGTGAAGTTTCAGAGCTGTTCCCCTTTTGTTACTTTACCAAATTCCCATGAACTTTTTCTCCTTTCTATCTATCTTGTTCACATTTCACATATTTGAATTTAAATGGAGGGACACAAATCTTTGGCTCCTGTTTATCGATTCTCTCCTCTCTCTCTCTCTCTCTCTCTCTCTCTCTCTCTCTCTCTCTCTCTCTCTTTTTCCCCCAGGTTGACAGTTTCATGGGATAGCCACATTGGGTTCCCAATTCAATTCTAGCTAACAATCCACACATACCACTTCCTGCCCGACTACCCTACTGCAATATCCACACTTAATCACACATTGCAACACACATTAAACACTTAAAATAAAGTTCAATCACTTGACACACTTACCACTACACAAACTTTTGTAATTTACAAGCCACTAAAAATTAGGTCTACAGTTAGGTCTTCAGTTGTATGGTACAACACAAAAAGTTAATTATTTCCCCTGAAAACAATAACTTAGCACCAATTTAGCTGTGTTCACTATCTGCAGAATACAGCCTACTATATGTTAAGCAATTTGCCGTAATAATTTCAGAATGAAACCTCAAATCACAAAATCCTCAATTGCCCAGATGGAGGAGATACAAAGGAATGAACTTACATGTAAAATATGATTCACACAATCACTTTACACTATGAAAATTGCTTGCTTTTTAACAAACAAAACAAAAACAGTTACATATGGGCACCAACACTGTCAACTTGTGCAACATTGAAGCAAAAAGCAATCAGGAAATGATTTTGGCTCACCATATTAGTATTTTACAAAACCTTCATAGCATACGATACATAAGAGTTGTTACATCTTTATGAAATTATATTGTTGCTCTCAAAGCATCTTTTATTGAAATCCAGTTCATATATAGAAACTGCAGCAGAGAAATTGATAGATCACTATTTGAATGACTATATCCCGCAGTGGTATGCCTGGAGAGCAGAACATAAGAGAAACTATACGTCTGAGAAAGTGAAGCCTTTACTTGGACTTTTCTTTGTTAAATATAAACAGTAAATGTTGTCTGACAACCACTATCAGAGAGAATATACAGTTCACAGAATTAGTACACTTAAATTAATAAATTTCTAGTGCCCCAAAAGACAACAACCAGCCACTTGTTGCCCAGTATGAAAAAGCTGTTTTGGGATTCAGCAGGTACATTCATTGGACATATATTACACTGAACCATCATTGTTGTCCAGCACTCTGTACTTGTAAATTGTGGTCCCTAATTAGTCTGTGATTTCTATGAAAGTTGTTTCTTGCAATTCAGAGAAAAGGTGGAGCAATTATTTCTGTCAGTTATTGAGTCTTTGTGCCAGATACTGTGTCTGTTTAGGTCTCAGAGTTTATCAGTTACTTATTATGTATAGTGTGGGGTCTCACCCACTAGTCGTTAATAGGGGCGCTACGGAATGCAGCGTTCTCAGAATGCTATAGAACAGTTCAAACAAATAACATTAGTAGTTTTATTTCTAGAAAGCAATTGACACTACTGTGAAGATTTACACATAGTAGTCGCAAAGGAGGGGCGACTTGTAATATAATTTAGAATGTTGATATGTGAACTGTTCAGGCAAGTTGACACACGTCACTGATAACTAAAGCCCGCATCACCTAGGACATTGCTTCCGTGTATAGAGGTGGAGTGGAGAGGAAGTGTGGGGGGGATGAGTACTTCGTGTGTGTGGCAGCAGAGTGTGAGAAAACAAGTCCACGTTGCCGAACTGCATTGTTGTGGATAACAGTCAGGCTCATTTGCCTATGGTACATTTTATTATACGTTCAAATCTATGAGGGGAATAATAAATATTAAAACCACTTTCGATCAGTCGCCATGAGTGAAATATTAATTCACGTCTGTAATTCACATCCACTGCTCCACAGATTTACTCTCTGTGATGTCAGGAGGCGAGAACAGCTGACACGCTTTGTGAAGATGTGAAGTATAATTTTTCTCAAAACAACATTAAAACTGCTTACAATGATTACCATTTATTGCGATTTGAACAGCATTATAAGTAAAAATTTAATACGCAACAAAATTAACTACAAGCACAAACCGAAATCATTACATTTGCTTGACGACTGCTTCTGCTCAATAGAATTTTTAAAAATGTGTGTTAAGGTGTGTGTGTGTGTGTGTGTGTGTGTGTGTGTGTGTGTGTGTATGTGTGTGTTTGATGATAGTTAAGTGTAATCACTGCATGTAAAAGATAATTAGTGGTAGAAAAGTCTGTCGTAAAATGGTCATTAAGTTGTCATATTTTTTGTTGTTAACAGGCATTGTGAGTGTAAACTAACACATTTAATATTAAAGTGAGAGCGCGCATTTATAATCCATTGAACAAGCAAACAATTAACCATCATCTGTGAATAAGTCCAGGGAATCTGACCAATAACATCAAAAACCACCAATATCTCGACAAGTATCAGTTACTGTCATTTTAGGGCCTTAACCAGTTTGTGCCTTGAAAATGACAGGTGGGAGAAGCTCAACTTCTCCTTGGACAATATGTTGAACATTATAGCCTGCATAATTAAAAGGATACAAAGCCTTATCAAACACGCTAGGAAGTTCTCATTATTATGTATGCAACTGATATATTGACAAACATTTTTTAAACTATGAGTCTTTAAAACTGAGAAATATTATTACTTTGTTCCAAAGTCTACATCGTAATACCATCGTCACTTCTATTTGAGTCTGTTTCCGAACAATTTTATTTTAAATTTACGATGATAGATTCAGGGCTTACGAGGTGCAACAGTAAAGTAATGAGACTGATGTGAAAAAAAATGTTGCTTATAGTTTTAGTCAATTTTAGTGTTGTCTCCTTCAAAGTATGAGGCATGTTTTTTAAGTAAGTACCATTTTGAAATTAAAAAAAGATGTGCTAAGATATCTCAATAATTTTATTTTTACATGAAAGCCTGTACCTTAATCTACACACTGACACCATTACAGTCTGATTCTTCCTTGTTAACATTCAGTACTGAGTGTTTAAGATGTCTCCGATAATCGTGAGTCCTGCCGACTGTGAAGTACAGGCGGTTACAAGATTTCTTAGTGCTAAAGGCCTATGCAATGTACAGAGAAAATATTATGAGTGAAGGAATGGTAAGAAAGTGGGTGAGAGCATTTAAAGATGGCCCCACAGATGTGCATGATGAACAACGGAGTGTGTGTCCTTTGGTCGTTAATGAAAGTTTGGTGCGGGAAATGTACAATAAGATGAGAGAAAACAAACACTTTACTATTTCCTCCTTGCGGGATGACATCCCTAATGTTTCTCGTAGTGTTTTGTATGGCATTGTGACCAAGCACTTGAATTACCGAAGATTGTGCACATGTTGGATACCGAAAATGTCGACGGATGTGCACAAAACCAAATGTTTAGACAGTGCATTGACTTCCTTTGAGTAGTACCACAATGACAGTGATAATTTCTTAAGCCAAATTGTGACAGGCGATGAAACATGGGTGCCCTATGTCACACCAGAATCAAAGCAACAGTCCACGGAAGTTGAGCAAGGGCATCGTTTTGCTGCAAGACAATGGCCGTCCGCATGTGGCTAATCAGACCAAACATCTCTAGATCATCCTCCGTACAGCCCCGGTCTTGTAGCCAGTGACTACCATCTGTTCCTGTACTTGAAGAAACACCTGGGCGGTCAGCGTCTTCAAGATGGCGGCAGACTTCTATGAGGAGGGTAGTCAAAAGCTGGTACAATGTTATAACAAGTGCCTCAATATTAACGGAAATTATGTAGAAAAGTAGATTAAGGTACAGGCTTTCATGTAAAAATAAAATTATTGAGATATCTTAGCATGTCTTTTTTTAATTTCAAAATGGTACTTACTTTAAAAAACACGCCTCGTAGTTCCCTTCTGATTGCACACTCTTTTTCCAGTGCTTCTGCCATTGATGGTAGCATTTCTGGAACTCACTTTCTGTAATATCCTCTAAGACCCTCGTCACAGCTTTTTGGACATCTTGTGTTGTTTGAAAATGGTGTCCCTATACTGCCGTTTTGACTCTTGGAAATAGAAAAAAGTCGCACAGAGTGATATCTGGCAAATAAAGTGGCTGTGGTTGTACTGATTTTTGTTTTGAGGTTAAAAATTGCTGTACTGACAGAGCAGTATGGGATGGTACATTATCGTGATACAGAATCCAATTATCAGCAGTGTTGACACGGACACGAAGAACTCTTTTACGAAGTTTTTCTAAAATATCTGTAGTAATATTGGTTAACTGTTTGTCCAGGAGGCACCCTCTCTTTATGAACAATTCCCTTGGAATCAAAGAAGCACACAAGCTTGCATTTCACTTTTGACTTTGACATGTGAACTTTTTTTGGTCTGATTGATCCCTTTGAGCACCATTGCAAACTTTGGCGTTTTGTCTCTGGATTGTACTGAAAAAACCAACGCAGCTCAACAATTCTGGATTGATTTCCGTTTGCTCTAACAGATTGGCTGCCACATTTATCCGTGTTTCTCGCTGTTGTGGTGTGAGACTTTTGGGGACCATTTTTGCACAAATCTTTCTCATACCAAGATCTTCAGTTATTATTAGACGAACCATTTCTCAACTGATGTTCAGTTCTTCTGCAATCATTTTCACAGATAATCTTCGATCAGATCGTACGAGTTCATGCATCCTGGCCAAGTTGACATCCGTCTGTGAGGTTGATGGTCGTCCACTGCGGTCTTCATCTTCAATATTTGTTCTGCCTTCACTAAACATTTTATGCCAACGAAAAACTTGAGCTCTTGACATAACCTCCTCTCCAAAAGCCTTCTAAAGCTGACCGTAAGTTGTCGTCATGTTTTCACCCAATTTAACGCAAAAAGAAATGGCATACTGTTGCGCAATATTATGTGGTTCCATTTCCATGACGAGAGACACAAACACGTGTTAACTTATTACAGCACAACTCAAGACTGAGCAGTTGCATCGATGTGCCACTTGGACTAGAAGCAGCTTATAGACCAAGGTCAAAGATATTGTGCCTATGCAAGCCTACAGGGTTGCCACATCTTGCAAAGAAAATCTGTCTCATTACTTTACTGTCGCACCTAGTGTATCCATCATCACCTCCCTATCAGATTCTTCATTCTGAAGCTTTTCAGCACGCCACACAGACTGTGCCCACGCTACAGGTGGGATGTTGTCTGTTGCATCATTGTCTGTTGCCTCATGCACAAGTGATTCACTGTAGGTTATCTTGAATGGATTTTTTCCCCCACCCACATAGCCTTAAAACCCTTTGCCCAAGTTAATGCCATGGGGCTACAATGACAGTGACATGTGGGTAAACGCAAAACTGTGTGATCCCATTCACATGCAAGGAAGTCAAGTTAGAACATTCCGTCACGTGACTTGTGCAGTGTAAATTAACTAGCTGAAGGAGATCGGCATGAGTCTGGTTTATACAGTGCTTAATATTTTTATTTTTAAGCTGGGGAAAAAATCTGCTTTTCTGGTGTTTGTACTTGATGTTTTCTCTATAACAGTTGAATTATATCTGGCAATGACCGACTTCGAAGCAAGGTATGACAAGAATTGTGAATCATGTCATGAAACTGACAGCGTTCATTGCCAAATGGTAATCACTGCTGTTTTTCTTGAACATAAATACAAGTTTATTCTTAGAAATAAAACCAGAAGAAGAGTCAACATGTGGAACAATTATCTGAGAACCTATCCCTATGAGAACATTAAAACTGCTAGTACCATCACTCATTTTCCAGCAGATTTTCTCGGAATGATTCTGATTGCCCCTTGTTTCATCAAGATAATACACCATTGAGCTACCTCCTTATCTTGTATCGTGAATCTTTATATGGGATATAGTTCATGCTGCACCTAGGTCACTTCTTTGAACTAAAAATTCTCTTCTTAACATATGTTGAACCAACATTTTTTAAAATTCTTCGCCTTGATGAAGTGCTTACCATTGAAGCCTGCATAACTGTAACACGTTCTTGTTATTTTGGCCATTCATCATTCACGTGGAGCACTTTGAAACATCGTTGTTAAAACTATCCATTTGTGTTACAGGTTCCGTGCGATTTTGATGCTTTCCAGGTGACAAACCAACTGTTTCTATGGTTCCTACAGCTCTGACACTTTTCTTGACAATTCTCTTTACAGTTCTCTTGCTGACACTACATGGTTCTGGAGTCTGTTCTTGTGTTTTCCAATGTCGACAGTAGGAGACCTGCTTTCAAATTCACATTTGAAAAAGTTATAAATGCGTAAATAATCTTCCTCGCCTGCTTGTGAAGCACTTCACGTTTATTGCCGTCACCTGACTTTTTTTGAATCGCACTTAAACATTTACAAGATACACATTCACAGCTCTACTGCTGCAAGGAGAGAGGAGAAAAAAAAAGAAAGAAAAGGAAAGGAAAAAAATTGATAGTTGAGTGAATAATTTGGTTGTCGTGAAGTGCGGCAACAGTGCAGCATGTAGGACAGAGATTCTCGTGTGCTAGCTGTAACTCTATACTAGAATGAATATTATTGTCTGCCAGTGGCTAATGGAGGAGGGATGTGCAGAACAGCTGAAAATTGGGCTGCCGTCTTACATGACATGAACAATGACGTCTGCGATCTGGTGGTGATCTGAACGGCCGAGGCTAGCAGGAGTGTCGCTTATATTCTCTTCTTCTCTTGGCACAGTGCGGTCCAGTTCTGCACACCATTGGCCGCCGTTTCCTCTGCTCTTGCAATCCACATCTTTGATCCAGCACATGTGGTTATGCCAGAACATAAAGTGATGAGTTGCTCTGCTATGAATGGGTGCATCATAATTTTTACTTGTGATTGTTTCTGCTTTACAATGATTGGATTTTTGCTGGTTAACTGTGTTTATTGCAAAAATATTTAATTTATTTTAAAGTATTCAGTTCAATTGCATCCATATCTTGCTGCTTATTTGCAGACAATTTTTGTTCAAGCATGTTGAATATCATAAAAGTATCAGGACTTCACTTCTGTCCACTATTCAAAACTCCACTACATCTTCAAATACACAACCAGTTAGAAATATTTCCTCTTCGTAATTACTTTCATGTAGTTGATGTTTGTCTGACAGAAAATGTGGACTACGTTCTGCTCTTTATTGTTAAGGAGATAAAGTTGAATATGAAGACTGGTCTATCTGCATTCTTATTATTCATTGCAAATATAGATCATCAACTGATTCAACATCTTTGCTATAAGGTAAGTTGGTAAATGAGGTATAAAATGGTGCTTTTCAGAAAACTTTTTCTTTCTCATACCATTACCTATTACATGTGTTCCTTTGCTGGTTGGAATATCATCATGACTGTCATGTACGAGCAATGCTGCTGTAATTCAGTTGCGTTTTTGTGTCCTTCTTCTTCTTCTTCTTCTTCTTCTTCTTCTTGTTAAAGATTTTTTGTTTTCAGACATACAATAGCAACAAACAAGTATGTGGCTCTTTAAATATTCTCCAACCACAATTAACATCAATGTTCAGCAGATCCTTATCATTACCCATCATATTTCATAATACATGTATTGAAATGAGGTTTTGTGTGACCTGGCCTCATCTGTGCCACATCAAATTATTTCGTATCTTCATTTTCTTTCCTGTTATTGTTGTGTATCATATGGCATATAAGAGTTTTTGAATCACAAGAATAACTACACACAAAATTACAAAACTCACTACATATTAACACTTCATCGCAAATCTATGAGTAAAATATTGCAAATGACAATAACTGTAGTTGAATATATAGGTCTTTCATGTAATTTCACTCTGATCATCACTGTCAGCTAATTTTCCAAATGACCATTGAAGGCTAGTGAGAGGCTGGGTTATGCAGTGTGAGCAAGTGTCTGTCATTCAGCATCACAGCAACAAGATGGTTACAGTGATTTTCTTTCTTGTGGAGAGTGTCTGCTCATCTTCCATGATCTGTTCAGTTGTGATTGATAGTCCAAATTGCTTGAGGGTGGGCAAATCTCAGAGATTCTCTTGGATGTGGGACAGTTTTATACATTTGTGGAGAACAGTTTTGTTGCCAGCAGTGTTCCCATTCATTGATGGCATTTATTTCATCTCCAACAAGAAGCCTGGCCATGATAAGAGCGGGATCTTTTTTGCTCCTCAAGAATTATTGGAAAGTCGGGGTTATCGGCAATCTTCTGGTAATGAAGTAGTAGTGTGCTCTTCTATCTGATATTGGGAGGTGGAGTGTGGCTCAAGATAAGTAACCAATATGTGGGAGTAGATTGTATTGACCCACTAACAATGCGCATCTATTAAGTAGTACGTCTGCCTTTTTCACATGTGGACTATAAGTCAAACAGTGTCACAGTACTTTATTGTTGAGTTCAGCAATCAGAGTGTCAGTACTAGAAAAGTGTCTGCTGGCACTTGTCAATTAATGCCGCAGAGCATGTGGAGAATGTTATGTTTACTTTTGAGCTTAGTGGGTGGTTGCATGGAGTGTTCCTTAAAAGAAAGTTTGATATCAAATGTGATCCCAAGGTAGTTTGGATGCGTGTTCTAATGAAATTTGTTTCCTCAAAATAGCCATCAAGGGCTCTGTGTGCCACTCCATTGGATAGATAAAAACATCCAATTTCTATTTTGTTTGAGTTTGGTTGTAACCTCCATTTACAGAAGTAATGGCTTACGATGTCTGGATCTGAAGTTCATATTTCTTCAGTTATTTTTAATGTTTTGTGTTGGATAGTTATTGCCCAGTCATCCGCACAGCAAAACTTTCTGGACTGAGTTGGAGGAATATCAGATATTTATAAATTAAACAAGAGAGGAATGAGGACGTATCTGTGCAGCAAGCCACTATTCAATATTTTTGGACAGCTAGTTTCTTTTCCTCCTGTTGTAGTAGATGTCCCTCCAGCTAACCTGCTGTCAATTAGTTTTGGTGACTGTCTGCATGGAATAAGCTGTAATAATTTACAAAGCAGCCTGTGCCTCCAAGTGTGTTATGTGCTGAAATGAGATCAGCTGAAGTGACCCATGTTTTCTGTTTCATTTGGTGTTGTGCTTCAGTGAATGTTCTTAATGACAATACCTGATCGATGCAGTGGGTCAGTATCCAATTTTCTCAACAGGAAGGCTCTAAAGGCTCAGTGGCCTAATCTGATTGTACAGAAATCTTTGATTCCACTTACAAATAGTGTGACTGAGGGTAGTTCTGTGGCTGGTCTGATGTCTAGCTAGGTTTGAGTATGGCTATGGTTTCTGATCGCTTCATTTTTTGTGTACTTGAACCAAATGTCATAATGACGGAGAGAAATTCTGCCAGCCATAGCTTTGCATAATTCCCATATGCAAAGTATTTTGGAGTAGATTCCATTACTTCCTGGTGCCTTTCCTAATTTGTCTTAAAACCAACAAAAATTTCTGATACAGATAAAGTTGTTGCTCATGTGTGTGTCTCTTATTGTTGTTTTCTTTTTGGGGGAATCTAACAAACACATTCATCCAGGTTTCTAGCAAATGCTACCAACTTTGTTTTTCTGAAGTTTCGTACAGGTTGTGAAAATAATGATAAGAGTGAAGAACTTTTAAAATATCTGAGATACATGGTGTAATTTTGTGATACTGGAATGACCTGTGAAGGCCATGAGTTGACTGGAATTTTGCGTGTATTAATTACTGTTACTTCTCAAATTTTTATTAAAACTTCATGGATGTCACTGAGGTAAGACAGAGAGCATGGATGTTCATTCATGACTGGTGATCATATTTAAGTTCGCACTCCATAAGCACCTTAGTATGTTGCTACTGGCAAGTCAAAGCCAGGAATTTTTCCTCTCTGGTTCATTTGCAGCATGTGATTCCTCAAGAGTGACTACATCATTGTTATAGTTCGATAAAATCTTCATTAAGACTTGACCTTTGATTTACTTCCACCTTCAATATTGATTTGATAGATAACAGGTCCATAGTTTATAGCTGGAGGCTTCTGAAAAGAACTGAGAGACTCATGTTGTGTGATGAATTCATTTTAGCCAGGATTATCTGGCTGCCTCTGCTTCTCACCTTTAGATATTTATCTTGAAGTGACTGTTCTTTAGTACCATGTAGAGGACACATGACTTAAGGAATGTCATGGATGCATACAGTCGTTGTTGATCTTTTTCTTTCCCAAATGTGGTATAAGAAGATTCTATTCATCAGTGCCTAAGACAGGCTGTTTATGTACTGAAATTTTCTTCACTTACGTTGAAAAGCTCTCTGGTTTTCAGTTGGATGGCAGTGTTTGAATAACCTGCTTTATGTATTTCATTGAGTAAATATTGATAGACAAGGAAAAAATATTAGGAGATGGACTACTATTTTAGTGTGAATGCTGAAGGCTAAAGGAGCTTGGAAAGCTAAGGCCTGTTAGAGAAAGAAAACCAGACATTTGACAGAAATTGTTGTATAAAGGCCTCCTCTAGACTTTAATTTGCATTGTGGTTAGATGTATGCATCATTTTTGCTCTTGCATATTTTATGGTGTAATTTATCCACCCATTCTGGATTATGCCATTGTCCATCTTTTTCTGTTTCATACAATCAAGAAAATTTCTTCTTGATCCATCAACCCTCCACTCATATGACTATACTTCTAGATCATCCACTCCAGTATGTTTCCCAATAGATTTGTTGGTTTCACCATCTCTCTTAATAATTCCCATCATACACCTGCATTTGTGTTTGAGTAGTCTTTGGATTTAAAGTCTGTCTCTCATTCGCGTAAGTCAGAACTGCTAATGCACTGATTTTGAGCTTCCTTTGTACACACACGTCAGGAATGTGAGCCTATTTAGTGTACCAGAATCAATGTAGACAATTTCTTTTAGCTTTCATTTACTTTGCTATCCACCCTATCAGTTTCTTAAAGCGTCCGAAGTACAAAAACTCATCACTGCTCATTTTTACAGTTTTTTCAGCATATTGACTGTACATTATTTTAGTCTACTTTCAAAGATGCTCTATGATGATGGATGATCTCTTCATCCATTGCTGAAACGTATATTCACTAAATGCAAGCAGTATAATATCATTTGGAAAAAGTGGTTTGATTATGTTCTCTTAACACCAACTCCTTTGTTTTCTTGATTTAAGTATCTGAAAACTATCTCTAATGATGAGAAAAATTTTTGTTATATGGAATCTTGTTGCCAAATTCCTCTTTCAGTTCAGAGCTTATTACTTTCATGAAGAAATATTCATATAATGGAAGTTATAGCAGTTATGCATACACTTCAGTATAATAATTTAGGCTGAAGCAATAACTTGTTTTGTAGTGGCTGTGGTAAAGACTTTCTTGGTATTTGAGTCAGACTTTCTAAACTACATGAATCCCAAGCAGTATGATAATTCTCACTTACTGCACCATTATACAGTTCAGCTCACAATTAGCAAATGGTCCATTGTGCTATATTTATTTCTGTTCCTTTGCTTGGTTCAGTTCTATGTTGTTGGTGATAACTTACTGAATATCTTGTACGTTATGGATATCTCTGTACTTGTGAGGCATAATGATTACAGAATTTTCCCAGATTTTGAGTACTGTGTTCTCTTGGAGACAGTCTGTAAATAATTTTGTAAATTCTTTTTGTATTAGTTTTCCTCATCTACATCTACATGACTACTCTGGAATTCACATTTAAGTGCTTGGCAGAGGGTTCATTGAACCACAATCACACTATCTCTCTACCTTCCACTTCCGAACAGCACGCGGGAAAAACGAATACCTAAACCTTTCTGTTCGAGCTCTGATTTCTCTTGTTTTATTTTGATGATCATTCCTACCTATGTAGGTTGGGCTCAACAAAATATTTTCGCATTCGGAAGAGAACGTTGGTGACTGAAATTTCGTAAATAGATCTCGCCGCGACGAAAAACGTCTTTGCTTTAATGACTTCCATCCCAATTCGCTAATCATATCTGCCACACTGTCTCCCCTATTACGTGATAATGCAAAACGAGCTGCCCTTTTTTTCACCTTTCGATGTCCTCCGTCAATCCCACCTGGTAGGGATCCCACACCGCGCAGCAATATTCTAACAGAGGACGAACGAGTGTAGTGTAAGCTGTCTCTTTAGTGGACTTGTTGCATCTTCTAAGTATCCTGCCAATGAAACGCAACCTTTGGCTCGCCTTCCCCACAATATTATCTATGTGGTCTTTCCAACTGAAGTTGTTCGTAATTTTAACACCCAGGTACTTAGTTGAATTGACAGCCTTGAGAATTGTACTATTTATCGAGTAATCGAATTCCAACGGATTTCTTTTGGAACTCATGTGGATCACCTCACACTTTTCGTTATTTAGTGTCTACTGCCACCTGCCACACCATACAGCAATCTTTTCTAAATCGCTTTGCAACTGATACTGGTCTTCGGGTGACCTCACTAGACGGTAAATTACAGCATCATCTGCGGACAACCTAAGAGAACTGCTCAGATTGTCACCCAGGTCATTTATATAGATCAGGAACAGCAGAGGTCCCAGGACGCTTCCCTGGGGAACACCTGATATCACTTCAGTTTTACTCTATGATTTGCCTCAACTTTGACCAAAATCTCTAGGCACCTTACCTTTGCTCTTTGCCCAAGTACCTTTGTTAACAAGTTGTCCCTTTCGTCTGTGGCTGTGGTGCCTGATGAGATTGTGCACTCTGTCTGTTCTGTAGCTCTGAGTTTACTCTGGGTCTTTCAGGTTTGTTAGTACATCCTCGACTATCAACAAGAATCATTATAGAAGGTGCTAACCTTTCAATAGAGCTACCATTTGAGAACTATACTGACACACGATTCGATTTAAGAACGCTATTCTTCTGCGTATTTAGGGAAAAAAATTATATGATAATCTTTTTATGCACTTTTCCATCACGTAAGAAAAGTAGATTTGCTTAAACACAGTGTAATACTCAGTTGGGGAGGTGGCCATCACATTATGTTATGGAAGTTTGTTACAATCTTCTGTATCTCCGAGCATAGACATTTATTGTCAATGCACACTTATATATAAATAATACAAGTAATGATTAAGTAGACTGATTATGCACAGCTGTAGTGAGTGTACCATAATGCCGTGGTCGAGTTGTGCTGCATCTGTTATGGGCTGATTATCATTAGGGGTTCAGTTCACATGATGTGGTAGTTCGTGAGACTCTCCTGCCTCTATCAATTTTGCCACTGTGTCAGTGTCAATATCCAGCAATAGAGCTCCATAACACTAAAGTTTCAAGTTAAAAAATAAGAATAAGTAGCTACATGTGGAATTCAGAACAAAAAGTGAGTGATAGAGCAGTTCGAATCTCAACTGATATGCTTTTGCCGTTGTTTTAAAAATGACAAAATTTTCCATGTGGGTTGTTATTTAATGTGTTAATTCACCATGATCATGATTTCGACCTGTTGTGCCATGCTCGAGCAACAGCACACTGTGAAATACGTCAATGGATATTGTTCCACTAAATCATACATTTGCAGTTGTTACTGCTGTGAAGAATTAATGTTGTCCTGGTATAAGAGTATGTAGTTTTGTCCATTTTGGTTTGTATTTGAGCTGTGACTTAGTTATGGTCATAAAATATGGAAGAAAAAGCCTATATGCAGTAACAAACTATAATTTTTAGTAGATGCATAATGCGTTTTGAGCCCTGAACACCCCTCCTTATGTGCTTACTTAACACTATTACTTGTGTATGTGTAATAGGAGCAGTGGGAATTAGGGTGTACAAGGTAGTTTGATGATACAATTACAATTGAAAATAAATTTTTGTGTTTTTTTCATGGTTGTAGCATCAATTGAAAAATCAAGTAACTTATTGTCCAACAGAATACAATCTGCTATTTCCAATGAAATCTACACAAACGATGACAAAGCACTGATCTACACATGCATACTGTATTGATGAATGGTGTCACTGAAAGTTGACAACTTGTTTAAGAATAGTAATGTATCATCCTTAACTCGCACAGTAAATATTAACACCCTCAGAAAAGTGTGTAGTGGTGTACAAAAATCACAGTGCAACAGATATATCTTGCCTTATATAAAGGGAAAATAGGAGGAATTTATAAAATACATTAAAAATAATACACTGACATTTACAGTGTAAACCACCATGAAAAAACAGCTAACCATATTTACCAAAACACACACACACACACACACACACATTCCAAGTGACATTCACCATTCTCATTATATTTCACACAAAAAGTAAGGGGAAAATGACAAGACCTTTTACATTGTTGTTAATATTTGTAGCCGTTCTTCCTTAGTTGCACATCATTTGCATTCATCGTGTAGATAAGAGTAAATATTATCCATGTTTTGCCACTAAAGACTGATTTTGTTTCCAAGGACGCAAGTTACACCTATTCATATTATTCTGATATCAGTAGGTGAAACAAAACAAATGTTCAGTTGTAAAAGGTGAGTAGTATTTATTCTTACCTATATTTTAGGTTTTAAATTGTAAGACATTTCCAGGGGCAGATGTGGATTCTGACCACAATCTATTGGTTATGAACTGCAGACTGAAACTGAAGAAACTGCAAAAAGGAGGGAATTTAAGGAGATGGGACCTGGATAAACTGAAAGAACCAGAGGTTGTACAGAGTTTCAGGGAGAGCATAAGGGAACAATTGACAGGAATGGGGGAAAGAAATACAGTAGAAGAAGAATGGGTAGCTCTGAGGGATGAAGTAGTGAAGGCAGCAGAGAATCAAGTAGGTAAAAAGACGAGGGCTAATAGAAATCCTTGGGTAACAGAAGAGATATTGAATTTAATTGATGAAAGGAGAAAATATAAAAATGCAGTAAATGAAGCAGGCAAAAAGGAATACAAACGTCTCAAAAATGAGATTGACAGGAAGTGCAAAATGGCTAAGCAGGGATGGCTAGAGGACAAATGTAAGGATGTAGAGGCTTGGCTCACTAGGGGGTAAGATAGATACTGCCTACAGGAAAATTAAAGAGACATTTGGAGAGAAGAGAACCACTTGTATGAATATCAAGAGCTCAGATGGCAACCCAGTTCTAAGCAAAGAAGGGAAGGCAGAAAGGTGGAAGGAGTATATAGAGGGTTTATACAAGGGCGATGTACTTGAGGACAATATTATGGAAATCGAAGAGGATGTAGATGAAGATGAAATGGGAGATAAGATACTGCGTGAAGAGTTTGACAGAGCACTGAAAGACCTGAGTCGAAACAAGGCCCCGGGAGTAGACAACGTTCCATTAGAACTACTGATGGCCTTGGGAGAGCCAGTCCTGACAAAACTGTACCATCTGGTGAGCAAGATGTATGAGACAGGCGAAATACCCACAGACTTCAAGAAGAATATAATAATTCCAATCCCAAAGAAAGCAGGTGTTGACAGATGTGAAAATTACCGAACTATTAGTTTAATAAGTCACAGCTGCAAAATACTAACGTGAATTCTTTACAGACGAATGGAAAAACTGGTAGAAGCGGACCTCGGGGAAGATCAGTTTGGATTCCGTAGAAATGTTGGAACACGTGAGGCAATACTAACCTTACGACTTATCTTAGAAGAAAGATTAAGAAGAGGCAAACCTACGTTTCTAGCATTTGTAGACTTAGAGAAAGCTTTTGACAACGTTAACTGGAATACTCTCTTTCAAATTCTGAAGGTGGCAGGGGTAAAATACAGGGAGCGAAAGGCTATTTACAATTTGTACAGAAACCAGATGCCAGTCATAAGAGTCGAGGGGCATGAAAGGGAAGCAGTGGTTGGGAAAGGAGTGAGACAGGGTTGTAGCCTCTCCCCGATGTTATTCAATCTGTATATTGAGCAAGCAGTAAAGGAAACAAAAGAAAAATTTGGAGTAGGTATTAAAATTCATGGAGAAGAAGTAAAAACTTTGAGGTTCGCCGATGACATTGTAATTCTGTCAGAGACAGCAAAGGACTCGGAAGAGCAGTTGAACGGAATGGACAGTGTCTTGAAAGGAGGATATAAGATGAACATCAACGAAAGCAAAACGAGGATAATGGAATGTAGTCAAATTAAATCGGGTGATGCTGAGGGGATTAGATTAGGAAATGAGACACTTAAAGTAGTAAAGGAGTTTTGCTATTTAGGGAGTAAAATAACTGATGATGGTCTAAGTAGAGAGGATATAAAATGTAGACTGGCAATGGCAAGGAAATCGTTTCTGAAGAAGAGAAATTTGTTAACATCGAGTATAGATTTAAGTGTCAGGAAGTCGTTTCTGAAAGTATTTGTATGGAGTGTAGCCATGTATGGAAGTGAAACATGGACGATAACCAGTTTGGACAAGAAGAGAATAGAAGCTTTCGAAATGTGGTGCTACAGAAGAATGCTGAAGATAAGGTGGGTAGATCACGTAACTAATGAGGAGGTATTGAATAGGATTGGGGAGAAGAGAAGTTTGTGGCACAACTTGACTAGAAGAAGGGATCGGTTGGTAGGACATGTTTTGAGGCATCAAGGGATCACAAATTTAGCATTGGAGGGCAGCGTGGAGGGTAAAAATCGTAGGGGGGAGACCAAGAGATCAATACACTAAGCAGATTCAGAAGGATGTAGGTTGCAGCAGGTACTGGGAGATGAAGAAGCTTGCATAGGATAGAGTAGCATGGAGAGCTGCATCAAACCAGTCTCAGGACTGAAGACCACAACAACAACATATTTTAGGAAAATTTAATGTAATTGGATTGATAAAATATGTATTCACTAAGCAGCAGCAAGTCAACACACACATAAAAAAAGTTTCAGTATGCAAGCTTTCGGAGCCAGTGGTCCCTTCTTCTGGCAGAAGGTTTGAAGGAGGTGGACTGGAGAGGTTTAGGTAAAGGATTAGAGTTCAGAAAACTTGTGCAGAACCCCAGATCAGAGGAGACTTACTGGACAGGATGGGAAGGAAAGACCGATTGTTGGGGACTGCATCAGATGAGATTTGAAAATCTGTGAGCTTGAAGGTGGAAGACGGGGTAATATGAAAGGTAGAGATTACTGTTAAAACATTGTGCACGAGTTAATTGGAGTGAAAAGCTAAGTGCATTGTATGTAAGAGAGGTGGGATGGGGATGGCGAAAAACAGACAGGTCAGAAAATGAAAGGTGTAGAAAACTGAAACAGACCGAAGAAAGTAGTAGTTACTGTGAATAAAAGCGGAGACAGAAGAAATTAATGTAAATTAAGGCCAGGTGGGTGGCGATAACCAAGGACATGTTGTAACGTTAGCTTCCACATGCGGAGTTCTGAGAAACTGGTGTCTGGGGGAAGGACCAAGGTCGCGCATGTGGTGAACCAGGCACTAAGGTCACGACTGTCGTGTTGTAGAACATGCTGTGTGACAGGATATTGTATGTTACTGGTATGCACACTCTGCCTATGCCCATTCATCCTAACTGATAACTTGTTGGTAGTCATGCCGATGTAAAAGGCCCAACAATGTTCACATAAGAACCAGTGTATGATGTGTCATTTCCCAGGTGGCTCTCCCTTTGATAGTATATGTTTTGCCAGTTACAAGGCTGGCATAGGTGGTAAGAGTGTGCATAGGACAAGCCTTGCAGCAGGGACTGTAACAGGGTTAGGAGCAATCGGGAAGGGAGATGGGTGCAGAAGGAGAATAGGGTCTGACAAGAACATTGCGGTTGAAAAGCTGTTCTAGGTGTGGTGGGCAAAATCGTAGACTGAATAGATCTCATTGCAGGGCATGCTTTTAGGAAGTCGTGGACTTGTCGAAGTAGCTTATTAATATGTTAAAGACCTGGGTAATAATGAGTGACAAGTGGTTTTTTGGAAGGGTCAGTTGTATTAGGATTGGGTGTGTTATGGCTGTGGAAATCCACTTTTGCACTAAGCTGGTGAAGTAATTACATCCAGTGAGGACTGAGGTGAAAATAGTGGTTTATTGCTGTAAGGAGTCAGCATCCAAACAAATAAGTTTACTTCAAATGCCAAGGCTGTATGGTAGGGAATGTGTGATATGGAAAGAATGACTACTGTCAAAATGTAAGTAGTGTTGCTTGTTGGTCAGTTTAATGTGGTCAGAAGTGGGTAGCTGGCCTTGAGATCCACTTCAAGGAAAGTGGCATGGGATTCGGAATAGGACCATGCGAAATTTAAATGGGATTTAGAGATTCCATGAGTTTTTCAAAAAAAGTATTTTGAATAAACAAAATGTTTTAATTACTGTAAAGGACTCACTGCTTCCAGAGAAGAGAGGTCTAACTGTTCAAACAATAAACTTAGTCACCTTGTAAATCTATCAAAAACTGTCATCCGAACTGTTGTCACTTCTTCGAATAGAGACATGCAATGTCTTTTTATTCAGTTATTCAATGACATGTTAATATTTTTTGTAATACACCCTGGTTTTAAAAATGTTGTTATTTGTAAACACATAAATGTTATATGCAAGAACTGTGTTTTACGGTCTAAATTACACCTGCCCCAGGTCTGTCCCAACTAATACTAGTAATAGATACTATTAATTCTTGTATGGATGTTGGTTAGTCATTGTTATTTCATTGTTAAACTAACCAGTACACATATGTAATAAGGGTAGGATGAACATAATTTAGGGGCAAAGGTAACAACCCACTGAGTAGTAGAGGTTAATAAAAGCTGAACTTGTAACAGAAAGCATGGTTTGTTTCCTTCTGTGCAAAATAGCTTTCATTAAAGCATAATAGAATGAAATTATTCAATAATATTGTAGGAATCCTAAATGTACAGTGACCATTCATTACCTTTTCATCTAGAAAGAAGTCTTTGCCTTCTGTGGTATATGTTTCACTAGTCTTTGTCATCACTGTGGTTGATATTTGGGCTAGAGAGTGCAGTGATTAAATGAAGATTCATACATGATCATGAATCTTCAGAGTCATATATGTTGCATCTTACCGTTTACAGATTCTGTGCTGAAATTTTGCTCTGCTGTTAGAAACAGTTGTATATGAAACACGCCTCCTTCTGTATTTAGTTTCTTATCTATGTGTCAGAATGTACAGTCTTATTCAGAATGATCTAGATACTTTCAAGTGGCTGCAAAAAATGTTTTACTGAGGTGAGGTATTATATGGTTATAAGTGTGGAAACAGCAACTCAAGAAGAATTTTTTGTTACTATGATATACAGCAACAAGACTGCTAGACCAGTGGGAGTGGAAGTTTGCATGAATGAAGTTGTGGAAGCGTGAGTTCGCAATCACACATCAATTTAGAACTGTTTGCGCAAGTGTCTCTCACCATATGTAATGGCTTGGAGCAGCTGAATCAGATAAGTCATTCATGAAAGTGGCGAAATTGGACTGAGCAAAGGTTGGAAATTTGTACGGGCATTGATAACCGTGCAGTTGAGTGCCCCACAAAACCAAAACATATCAAACATCATCATGAATCAGATACGGTTTCCTTTGAAAGGAGTTTTTCAGTGCTATCCAAACAGTTGGGTTTGGAATTCCTAGGTCCCAACTGGTATGAGGTGTTGACTTTTGTGGACTTCTGAAGAACGTTTCCTTGATCCATTCAGACAGTTCCTGAGATGTCAGTTGCAAAACTCTGATTTTGTCTTTTTAAAGGTGGAACCTTGGTAAATGAGCCCCAGAATTTCTGATGCACTGTGGTGCCAGACTCCTCTTGCAGAACTCCATCATGCCATTGGTCTAGCAGCCATGTTGATGGAAGTCACCGTAGCTAAAAAAAAAAAGACTGTTTGAGTTGCTGCTTCCATACACACAACCATATAATACCTTACCTCAATACAAACATTTCTTACAGTTTCTTGAATGTGTCTTAATCATTTTGAATAACCCTGTATCGACACTTGCAATATGAAGAGGGAATGGTGGTGTCCTTTCTGCTCATCTTTTACAAAAATCATAATCTTGTGATGAACTTTGTCTTAAATTGAAAAAGATATTGAGTTTAATTGTTTCTTAGACCAGGTGTATAATTATTTAAACTTTTTGGTGAAACTTAGCCCAAAAATTTAAATCTTAGCCATCAGTGTGATTTTTCATAACAAATGTCATATTCATATTTTCAGATTTAGGACCCGTCTTACACATCTATAAATCTTTAAAAGTATGTTGTGGGTGAAGGTTAACAACAGTTAATGAAAATTGTAGTTCTTAAAATTTTTTATGTCGATCATAATGCACCACACCACTCAGTGTACACGTTATGCAGAATGTGTTGGTATTGCTAAGGTTATGCTGAAAAATATTTTCAGGTTCCACGTCCTACTTATGTCATTACTGGTACCTATTTAAAAAGTATTTTGTTAACAAAGGTTAACAACAATTACTTTATGTGTGCGCGTGCGCGAGCCTGCGCATGGGCGGGCAGGCAGGCAGGCAGGCGTGTGTGCCTGCATGTGGTGGGCATGAGGTACTCTCTTGGTAGTACACATTATGGAAAATATATTGGTATTGCTAGAGTTAATGTTCTCAATTCTCACTGCTTACTTATCATCGTAAGTTTGCCACATTGAACAATTAAATGTTAAAGATTTGTATATACATTGTTGTAAAGTTGTTGAGTAAGTAGTAACAAACATTCATGATGGAAGGTGCATATATTTTAACTGGGACAAATGAAAGGCAATGACAGTGAAAATACATAAAGTGTCAGTACAATAATTATGAAGCTGAGATCGTGGTGAGAAGATACTCATTATGAAAGCAGAAAGAATGAAAATAAGTAATAGAATAAATGGTGGTCTGATTCATGATAGTTTTGTGGCTTTATGTAATGGAAGAGTATGTAGAATTAATTCATTCCATCCTGAAAATGTTTTACTGTGCAGATAAAATTATCATAAGCTTGCTCAAAAAGTTTCAGTGACTTAACTAGAAATTCAGATGTTTTGGAATCATTATTCTATAGGCATCAAATCTATGTGCAAAGTAAATGCCAGTTTACTAAAGCTTCTTCATTGGATGCAGATGCAAAATTTTGCAGTGTCAGCATTCTGATATCTTTCTGCTTTCAGTGAGCTTTATTTATTTATTTATTATGCATGGTTTCAGTGGAAGCATAATTTCAGAGAAAATACATCAATAGCAGATATCTCTTTTGAAGTACTTGACAGCTCATAATTTGATGTCTCTTTCAGATGATCCAGTCAGAAGGTACTTAAAGTAACTGTAGCACTAAATTTGAAAGACATCTCGGATGTGAACTTATCTTAAGGCTTATTACAGAAATTACGTGACTGCAAAAAAAGTAGATATTAAGTACAGATATGGTGTTTTAGATATTTCCATTGTTCAGCATTAATTTGTAAAGTGATCATAGGAAATTACTTAGATTCAGTTTAGGTGAAAATTTTGCTGCTCCTCTGCCAAAAGTGCTGAGATTTGTTTAGCTGCTTGGGTTGCCTGCCAAGTCTAATTTTAGCTCACTTCCATCTTCTGCATGACGCACTGGCCCAGCCTGCTCTGCTCCAGCTGCCAGTGCTGGCAGCTGTTGACTGCTCTCCTCTCCTCTGCTCTGTTCACCTCTGTGGAAGCAGCCTGTGTGGTGGGGGCAGTCACCTGTATTTGTTTACATTGCCTCCGTCTGTCCAGCATTTTGTGCAAGTATGCACAAATATGTGATGAGCAAAACTAGTGAAGCTAACAAGTTTGTGCTCTGAAGTTGTTGAAGTCATTACTTCTGGCAACATTGTGTTGTAACCTAACAACTTATTACAAGTGGGTCACTTCCTGTTATGGCTGAAGGCTTTGGAGTGAACTGATGAACTGATAATTTAGAGAAGGTATATATGTACACACACACACACACACACACACACACACAGACAGAGAGGGTGCAGTACCTTTTAATATTTGAGATGTTTTTTGTAACAGTGTTACGTGTATGTTCTGATCTCGGCATGTTCTGATCTCGGCATGAGCTTGCTATGAAAAAGGCCTGGAAGTCAGAACACCAGTTACATCTTTTGTTGCATATATTTACCATGTAATATTTTGTTTAACTTTCTCACAGGTTGGCATCTGCCCATGATTTCCACAGAAGTCTGGCAGGAAGGGGTCCATCATCCAGACCAAATGAGCTAGTACAGGCAAATGGGGATAAAGTGAGCAGCAGTACAGATGAAAGCCCAAGTGCAGATACATCTGTACCTGACTCTCTAGATGACACTCTTGCAAGTACCCCTTCTCCAGCTGCTGAAAGTGACAAGCATTTGCAACATACTCTCTCACCTTCACCCACTATGGAAGGAAGACAGAATAGTAAAGTAGCAGAGGAAAATGAAGAAAAGATGAGCAACGAAGGAGCTTCTCTAACAAAAAGCTGCAGTGTGTCTGCCATGGCATCGTTGTTTGCAAGAAAGCAGGTAAACAGTTGAAAAAAAAAATTATCCATTATTTAAATAAACAAGATACAGTTGCAGTGATATTTAAATGCATTTAACTTGGTGTAGTTCTTCAGCAGTTCTCTGAGATATGGTATTGAAAATATTTATATGAAAAAAGAGACATCTCAGCAAATGATTCGTTATGGGCCTGAGACATACATGACACTGAAATTCACAGAAGTGTTTTAATTCTGTACTCGTGTTTTTCAGCAGTAGTCTATATTGCGGAAATAATTTCAGGAAGGAAGGGTATGATACAAAATGAATTGTAACTGGAGAATCTAATTACATTTAATGCCCATTGCAGTATAAAATGTGAGACATTACCCATACATAAGAAATAGTAAGAAGAAAATTTATGACAATTAAAATTTTTTGAAGGCCTTATTCTGTAACCAGGGAAATAAGAAAGATTCTTCAAAGTAAAGGTTCATGTGTGCTTTGACAGTAGCTCTAATGAGACACTAAAAGTCTGACTATGATGTTTAATGTTCTTTGCCACACATTTGTAAAATGTAATATTGTTACAGTTAAGATTTGCAAAAGGCAGTGCTCCTGAGAAAACTAATTTATTATTTATTATTATTATTTGTTTAATGCACAGTGATATTTTTAATGATAAAATAAAAGGCAGATGGAATGTTCTAAAACTCCCCCAAATCATATGGTTATTTCTGTGATAATATTCTGTCAGAGTGCTTATTTTTTGCGGACTATGTGGTTCAGCATGTGGTGAAGTTACTATTCAAAATTTGAGCCATCTTGAACCTGTATTTATCACTTTTTGTGAGTGATTGCCTACTGTTAGCCTGCCACGTACACCCTACTGTTAGCCTGCCACGTACACCTCTGATCAGATTCCAGTCCCTAAGCCTTTTGTGAGAGTTTTTGTTCTTACAAAGAGAAAAGGATGCAGAAAGCGATACTAGGACCATCAGTGTCAAATGTTTTTATTGTTACTTCAGACTGGATGCTTAAGAGTATGATGAATACATTGTTTGGGCTGCTTAAAACCACACCCAAATAATTATTGTAGCAAGTGTTCAATAATTCATTAAGGCAGCTTTTTTGAATAACTGAGTATATAATTGCACCTGTTTCATTGTCCACTAACACTATCTTGATGCTCGTACAATTTCCTATAATTTCTAGATATTCTGGAAATATCTGTAACTCTGCATCTGTCATTTTATAATACAAATTTGTGATATTTTCATTAATGTCTCTTGGTTATTCGTTGCATTTGTGTTCCATTAAGTTACTGGAGTTTATTATGTAACCATATTGTTTTCATATTTTTGAAAAATTCCAGGGTTAAATGAAAAACTGTTTGGAATTATTGTTAGTGTTTAACAGGCACAGATTGTACGACTGTTGGGTTGCTATTATGTATGTTGCATTTATGAGGGCTTAAGTTGGGGATATGGCACAGCTTTTTACTCTTTGGAGATTTCGCCAAGGAGATAGAATTTTATTAGTGCTTTTTTGAAATGCTTTGTGAATTAAAAAATATATAATCCAGGAATGTGAGCAAATTATTTATTGAATAAAATGCCTTATATAGTGCTTATCTTTTTTGGGAGTGTTCTGATGTGAGTTACATATGATTTTTGAATAGGATTTTTGTTTAAACATTCTAATAGTGTGCATTATCAGGAGTTTTGGGAGTTGACTGCCATGAATGATAATATATACAATAAGCAAGCACAAGAAAAAGTGTAGACCAGTAGTGTTTTAGTTACAGATGACTGTGGTAAAGATTAAATAGCATGAGTGTGTCATGTCTCAACCATTTGGACTGACTTGAAATGTGAATCCAGTAGGTGCCATATTTGTATAAACTGTTTGCATTTCAGGAAACTTTTCACTTGCTACAATATGAACCGTTTTCAGTATGAGGCAGACCAGTTCATCTCTCCCATCAGATAGTTGAGTGCCCTTTTTGTGGCCACATAATCACTAAATTATCATATAGAATCTCCAAATATAATGTTTTCTTTAATGCAAAATGCTTTCAACAATTTTGTCGTCAAAACATTGTTTCGAAATCTGTTGGAATTCTGGTCATATATAAAGTATGTAGTGACAAGAGCAATGATAGTGTTTGGATGATAGCACCACTAAAACAGAATTACTTAACATGGTTTCCTGAAATTATTTCACCAAATAAAATGCAGTAAACGTTTTAGAATTTGGATTAAGGATAACTGTAGACATAATTAGTTTGAAAGTAGATACCCTTGATATAACAGAGCAATTGGCATTTCCCCTTGCTTTCCTCTGTCTGATAAGATAACCTCTCTCATTTGACCATACACAATCCAGGGCACTGATGATACTGGTCTTTTGGCACTACTTCTTGCATTCTGCCCAATTTTCAAATATGATGTGGAATTTTTTTTAAATCTAGATATGGATACCAGAGGCTCGATTACATCACAGTTTTTTGCCTGTGTTGTGCAAATGTCATCTCATTTCACCATTGTGATGTGGTCGTTTGTATCAAAAGTGGAATCCATACATACTAGAACCTCCTTTACTAACTTATTGTCTGGTTCGAAATGGTAATGCATAGTCTTGTTTAGTTGTACTGTACCTGTCGTAAAGAATCAAATTGTTTTTAGTTCTGTAAACAGTTCATATAAACAGAAAAAAGATACCAAAGCACAAGATAGGTCTGTTGGGATCGATGGCATTGACTAGCATTCCTTCACAATTTGATCCCAAAGATTGAGAATTTTCAGAGTCATCCTTCCCACAGAAAAGATCAAATTTATATTAACATTCACAATTTCCAAGCAAAGCCCAAAATTTACATAAAGAGTTAATAAGTTTCCCTTTCAGAAATTCCTTCAGAGAGTGATACCAGTAATATCTGACGATCATTTCTTCAATTGAGATATATTCATAAAAAAATCCTCCATTGTGCGTTCTCTTTTCAATGTTAGAAATCCAAAGATTGTGTTAGAGTACCAGCATACTTTACAGCATAGTTAAAAACCTTTTCCTTTCTAGCATAACACAACTTGCAACAGAATCAACAATTTGTTAGGACATAGGGAGATAATGCAGTGAAGTTCTGAATATATTTTTATCAGTGACTTGTGTTGTTAATAAACATGTTGACTCAAGGAAATGAAACTTAGAACCATTATTTCAGCATTAAGAGCCTCCACATTTTATTCATTGTTTGCAAATGGTCATGTCATGGCCAATGTGTCTGTCCTTTGCCAGCATACTGCCGATGTGCTGCTGGCAGTTCCTGCAGCTATGTCTCTCTCTCTCTCTCTCTCTCTCTCTCTCTCTCTCTCTCTCTCTCTCTCTCTCTCTCTCTCTGTTACCCACTACTTGTTTGTTGTGCTGCATAAAATAGTCAAAAGCCTTCAGCTTTCCTACCCTTCAACAGTACTGCCCAATGTTTAGCAGTGAAAGATTTAAAAAAATTATAGCAGAATTGTGACACAGCATCCGGGGCATTGTGGTGCACTGTCTGGGAATCACTGATCTACAGAATCAAATGTTTTGACTTCTAAGCACAAAAGGCCACTAGAGTCGGATTTCTTTCTAATTCCATTAGAGCTCAGTTCATTAGATGAAATATTGCTTTCTCCGTAGAGGATCATTTACAGAAGACAAACTGAACAGTTTTTAAGAGGTTATTGTCGGATAAGTGGCTGAATATTCTGTTATAAACTACTGTCTCACACGTTTGGAAATGGGGGAAGGAGGAAGATATGTGTATAACTAGCACTTCCGTATTCCCCATTTAGGTGTTACTGTTGCACATTTCAGTCTTCAAGAATATACACCTTGACTTGTCTACTGATTACATTGTCAACTCAGTCCCTTTGCCATATGTACACTTGTTTGGAGTCCCATTGTCAATACAAGGAAGTTTGTGTCTGATGTTCTGTACAATTGTGGATTCTACAGGAGGATGCAAGCCGTGCTGGGAATTCGGGAGTATCTCGGTACAGAGAAAGACGGCGCTTGTGGGCTGGAGAATCACGTGTCGCAACACAGCCTGTTACACAAGTGGAGGTTGAGGAAGCAGTACGTCTTAACAGTCAACAGTCTGCACAGTCTGATGTTCCGGCGGTATCTTCCTCAGCTGCTGACGGTGAGAAAGAAGAGTTCATATGAAGTATTTAACACCATGACTTTTTTATATACTTATGTACATATTTCACCAGTGGAAAAATTTTTCTTATGTATGTGTAATGCTTTTATGTCTAATTATCTAAATGTTGCTAGACAATTTCTAGTAGTTTTAGGTTCTTTCTTGGCTTCTGCCAGATTGTAACTTTGTGGTAGTTCCTCATAAGTTGTGCATATCAGAAACTTCCATGTTCCAGCTACTTATGTTTGTCTTCTGAATGTTATTGCATGCATTTTCTGTTGAATTTAAATTCTTAATACTTGTCATTCACACAGTAACTAATTTCAGATGTTGTATAATACGACAGCATGGGCAAAAAAGGGAAGGGTGATAGTTACCCGGTTTATGCATTTGGCTATTCTTCCTCTTCCTTTTATTGTTAGTGGCTTTAAATTGCAACAAATAAGTGTGTGCGCGTGCGTGTGTGCACATGCATCATTAATTTCACTGCCCTAATGGGGCCACCATCAGAAAAATTTCCTGACTATTGAGAAAGATTAGTAGTTCATCCATCTTCAACAACTGTAGTTGTATATAATGAAATAACAAGCAATCATTGGTTTTGGGCACTTGGTGCCCTTCTTCAGAAGGTTATACCTATCATTATTTGCGAGTGTCAACAATAAAGGAGCAGTAAGTAATACAAAACTTATTGCATTAATTGATTCAGTATTGTATTACTTACTGCTCCTGTATATTTTTTAGGCATTTTGCTGTATTCTTTTTGTTGAGACTCACAAATGTTGCAATAGGCATATCATTTTGAAGAAGGGCACGGCACTAAAAGTGCCTGAAATCAGTAAAGAAATTAAATTTCTGTGAAGCGACTGTTTGCTTTTTTTTATATATATATTTAATGTGATTGCTGAAGGGGGAAAAACCTGGAACAAGTTGGTATTGCAGATACCACAGTTGCAAACAGGGGTGTGTTCTGATGTTTAATTCATGGTAGTTGCAGATGGGGTGGGATAAGAACACAGAAGACAGACCTGGCTACTGTTGGCAGACAGAAAGAAGACCTTCATAGAGGGCCATAAAATATTAAGTTGGGGCATAAGTTTGTTGAATTTTGATGTTCCAGTTGCTATGGGTTTATTTATAGATTGTCAGTTTTTATTTGTAATTAATAGTTACTAATTCAGTTTACATGTTGTCATTTTGTCATGTGGAGATAGTGAGTGGAGCTGTGGACATAGAAAATCTAGCGCCAAGTTTAGAAATTTGAACATTTCTGACATATTCTTCTGTTTGAGTTCAGTAGAGGGGTGACAGCAGTAGATGCAGCAAGAAACATTTGTACTATGTATGGCAATAATGTCATTGGACAGGGCACAGCAAAAATATTGTTTTCTAATTTTGAGAGGATCGTTTCAACTTCAGTGATTATGTACATTCAGGAAGACCTTTGGAGTTCGATGAAGACTGTTTAAATCCATAAATCCAGAATAATGTGCATCAGCCACCATTGTGCGACGGTTGCACACAATGGGAAAGGTTTGAAAATTGGGTACCTCATGCTCTAAGTCAAACTCACAGAAATCGATTGGTGCCCATATGTGCATCTCTGCTCGCTCATCGTACATTGGTTCATGAACAACACTTACCATTCCTATTCTGGTGACAAGAAATGGTGTCTTTATGCTAACATAAGTAGAAGAAAGGAATGGTTGACCCCAAAGAAAGCAGCAACTGCCCATAAAAAGACATGCATGCATCCACAAAAGATAAAGTTACGCATCTGATGGAACAGCGATGATTTGGTTTACTACAAACTGCTTCTCTGAGTTGTAACCATCACTGCCGACATTTATTGTCAGCAACTGAGACATCTTGCAGACACAGTCCAAGAGCAATGGGCAGGAAGACTGGGAATTGCTGCTACTTCACAAAAACGCCCACCCGCATTTTGCTAGACTGACAAAAAACACTATTTGAGAGTTGGGTTGGAAAGTCATAAGACATTCGCATAATTTCCCTAATCTTGCACCCTCATATTTTCATGTCTTCCACTCTTTATAGAGCATCCTTCAAGGAATTTCCTTTCCAGAACAAAATGGTTTCTACAGTCATAGAATTGAAAAGTTAGGGCAGCATTAGCAGACCATTGTTAATTGTGAAGGAGAATAAATTACTGGAGACTAAAGTCTGTTATGTGTATCTGATGTATTCATTAAACTTATGGAAAAAAGCTACGAACTTGTGCTCCAATCCAATACTAGTGGGAGAACTACACCTAAATGTAGAAAATTGTTATGATTATTAGCACATACCATATAGGGTTGTTCCCCCCTGCGGTATTGGGTGTTAAAATAGGCCTCAGTTATTCCTGCCTGCCGTAAGAGGCAAATAAAGAGAGTCTGAAATGTTTCAGCCTTTCTGTGATGGTTCCCTATAGGGTCTGACCTCCATTCTTCAAAATTTTTCCAAAGAGCGAGTCAGTTGGGGAAGGGTGCATAATGTAGTATCTTGGGTCCGTCCTGCACTGTGACTTTTAGCACACTTAATCATCATGGATGTGCAACTCTGTTCATTCTCCAGCCATTGGGTGAGGACACCTTCCTGGGTGTGTTTCCTCCATCCACTGTGCGGTGTCGTTTTCTGCGCGATGTTGATAATGGACTTGATTGCACCTGACATCCACCGCGATAGCCAGTGCGTTGTGACGAGGTCGCCATGTACCCTGACTACACAGGGATCGCTCTGCTGATGCCTGCGCCGTTAACTCCCTGCGTATGCCAAGGAGTAGACGTCTGTCTGCCTGGAGCATCAGGACTCCCAGCAACAGCCATCCTGCTATTTAATGCAAGGAAGTATGAACACCAAATTGTTCCTTGCCGTGGCTACACCATGGGAGGAAAGCCAGGCTAAGGATAGAAGCAAACCTTATTCGCCCCAGTACCTCGTATGTATAAGAGCTGATGGTGAATCCTTAATGTCGATGAACCCTCAGGTTTTTATAGAGCATTAGAGGGCAAGATTAGGGAGCTGGAGGGATTGTCCAAAATGTGATCTGGATCAGTCCTGTGCCCAGCCACGGGCATTAATTGCCTGCGCCAAGGTGGGAGATGTTTCTGTTTCCCCATGCCAGGGTATTATAGTCCACAGGGACCTTTTTTACAGTCCAGTGACTAGGTGTGTGCCAACTTAGAGTGGACGAGGTGTTTATTTCATTCGGTACATCCATAGGGGTCTGCAGGATAATCAGATTGCCACAGTTGCATTCATAGGGGCCCTCAGGATAATGAGATTGCCACCAGTGCCTTCATCTTGGCCTTCGATGGTGACACATTAACTGAGAAAGTCAAGGTGATGGTATACCAATGCAATGTAAAGCCATATATATCTCCCCCAATGTAGTACTTTAAGTGCTGGAAGTTCAGACATGTGTCTCCTTGCTGTAAATCAGGCGTCACATGTCGCGATTGTGGATGTCCATCACATCCCAATACTCCATTTTCCTGCCTCCCACCTGTGTTAACTGCAGAGCGAGCACTGTTCCCCTTGCTTGCCAGACTGATGGATTCTCCAGAAAGGAAGGAAAAATCATGGAATACAAGACCCTGGACCAACTGACCTACACTGAGGCTAAGAGGAAATCTGAAAGGCTACATCCTGTGCGCTTGATGTCCTCTTATGCCACAGCTACAACAACAGTTCCAGCCCCATCAGTACAACCATTTATAGTTGGGCTTCAGGGCCACAAGACTGCACCTGCCCTGTAGATGGTGGAGGGCATTCCTATCCCTGTTGCTCCTGCACCACATACTTCAGAAGCAATACCCCTCCAGCCATTGGGGACATCTGTCCCCACTTCTCAACTGGAGAAGCATCAGTCTTCCTTGGCTCCTCTTGCTAGGAAGGGATCTCTTGGGTCACTCCTTTCCAAGTTCCTACCAGTGGGAAAGAGGACACCCACCAGTGGTGGAAGTGGCCACAGGCAGCTGTAAAGGTTGGGGAAACTCTGCAGTAATTATAGGGAGACAAAATAGTACAGTAAACAACAATTTAAACAAATGAAACAAAATGCATCAAATAAAACTACTACTACTACTACTACTACTACTACTACTACCCTCCACGAATAAGTCTGCAACTCGGTCTACAATGATCTGGTCATGGATAGTTCTCAAACTAATGTATTTCTATTGCTAATGTGCACAAACACGACAGCCAGATGTTGGACATTGAATTCCTTAAATAATTCTTCACTCATTTAAGAGCACTCATGCTTCGTTTACTGCGTGCTGTAGTTGCGGGTAGGGTCAAAACCAAATGCAGGAACTTCATTGTTTCTTCATAAACGGAGTCTAAATCATTGTTGACAATGTACTTCAAGGGGATTCTTCGAGATAAGTGTTTTTTCTCATCAGCGCTTATGTTACACAGTTCATTTTCAAGTTGTTCTTGTTTGAAAAAAAGGGTACTATTCTAATAATTGAAGCAGTTTCAACTTAGGGAATTCTTTTTGATAGTTCGGGAAACACTTTCCGTTCAAAAGTTCAACGAACTGAATTTGGGGAAGTCTTGAAACCACCTTTTCATCTGAACAACTTGCAAATCCAGTATCTCGTAAGTTAGTGCCCTGAGAGATGTCTTTTGACTGTCACAGAATGATAAGTTGCCATTCAAACACAAGCTGCATTTAATGCATTCATCAACGAATGTTTCCGTTCTTAATTGTTGTAAGTTTCTCAAAACAGTTCTTATTTCATCGTGGCAAGCAGTTATACTGACACATTTTGACTGAAGAACATTAAAGAGATGATCAACATAAACAAAGCACCCCGGTAGAAGCAAAGCAAGTGGACAAATGTAGGATCATCCATCCATCGTTTCATTCCCACAGCACAGCTCAAAGATTCTGGGTCCCACTGAAAGTCTGTATCGTGAAATATATAATTAAAAACACCATATAGCCCTGAGAAATGACTAGATGTTCTTGAAACTGCCCTGGAACGAAAGTTCCAGCCAGTGTTGCTTGCATGTGGCAGTTTAAATCCTTTCTCAGTTAGCAATACAGTTCGGTTTGATGATTTGCTGAAAAACGAATGGAATGCAGTGAGATCACTTACAAACATGCATATGTGTCGTATGATTTTGGAGGCATGTAACAGTACCAAATTCAGTTGGTGTGCATAACAATGAATAAACAGCGCATAGGGACAGAACTGCTTCACCAATTGTTGTAGTTCTCTTTATCTGCCCACCATTACTGAAACACCATCATATGTTTGACTAACCACTTTTCCTTCCACATTCCATTCTTTCAATACTGTGTGAATAATGTTTGACAAACCTTTGGCAGTTTTATCTCCAGAAACATCGCAAAATCCAGCGAATCTTTCCTCAATTTTGTCTGCAATACAGTACCTGAATATTATACTCATTTGACTCTTGCATGACACGTCTAATGTTTCATAAAACTGAATTGAAATGAAATTGCAGTTCTGAATTTCAGATTTTATTGTCTCATTAACTGCCAGAGTTATCATTTCTATTACATAATTCTGTATATCTGGAGAAGTTCCTTTAAAGGTTGAAGATGATGACAGATTGTCTCGGATTAACTGCTCTCCTTGATCTAGTAAATCCAAAAATTCCAGATAGTTACCATTGTTACTGGAGGATTCGTCTTCTCGATGGCTGCGAAAGGCTAGTTCTTGTTCAACAAAGAAATAAAATTGCCTGAATAAGAAAAACCAATACTATTCTGCTGGATGCAACTCGTTTGTTGTATTTTATTGGTGTCAGACGAACGGCTTCAGAAATGGGGTGCTCAATTATACTTCTGCCCAATAACTGAAATGATTCTTTGTTCTGCAGGTGACGTTTTGATATCTGATGCTTTTGTGCTTCCCTGTCAAAGTTCTTTATCGTACAAATGCCCTCATTGCATCATTCCTTTTCACAACCAAACAGAAGACATATATGACAATATAATCTGTTATTAACTGCAGTCACAGTCAGCCAAGCATACTTTTCACACCAGGCTGTCTGAAAAGTGTGTTTTTGTTTAGTTTCACTTAAAACTACACTGAGTATAGAAGTAGGTTGTTTGTCCTTCAGTTCATACTTTTTTTCATACGTTAATGTAGAAAAAGGCGTTTTTAATGAAAATTCTATAAGGTTTCAGTTGCTGGCTCACTCATGTTGGCGACACAACGAAAATATGCACTAAAATCACACAAGAATTACTATGAGCACAAACTGTGTGACTGTTCACTTCCGTGTTAAAAGCCAGCATAGAAGTGGCAGAGGCTAGTCTTGATACCTGCTAGCTAGTGCAGCGCACCAGCCTACGTGGAAGAGGGGAAGTGGAGGGGAGCCGGGAATGCCACTAACACTCAGGTGCACACAGCCAGGTAAGGGAAGGGAGGCAGAGACTGGGAGCAGTCGAGTCTCAAGCAGGCAGATACGGGTGCGGCGGCGTGGGCTACAAAACTAATGTCTTCGCATATTTAGTGCTCTTAGTAGAAATTTATTTATATTTTTGTTATGAATTACTATTGCATCTTTTTTAAGCACAAATACAGGGGAGACTAAGTCTCAAAGTCTCCCCTCATACTACGCCACTGATTCTGACGTCCTCCAAGGACCTAGATGTCACCAGGCCTTCAGACACAATGGAGATCTATTGCGCAGGTACTCAGTCGGTGGCAGCAGGTGACTCTTAGGTGTCAACACAGGACAGGTCGCGAGTCATGCTTGTGTAGCTCAGTTGGTAGACCACTTGCCCATGAAAGGCAAAGGTCCCGAGTTCAAGTCTCAGTCCGCCACAGTTTTAATCTGCCGGGAAGTTCCATATCAGTGCACACTCTGCTGCAGAGTGAAAATCTCATTTTGCAGGAAGTAGCCATCTGCAATCTATAAAAAGAAAACTGAACTCCGTCTGGCCACCATATCATTCTCAGCCAATAGGCATCATGCGATGCGGGTATGGAAGGGCATGTGGTCCGCACACCGCTCTCCCAGCCATGTCAGTTTACAATACCATAGGCACTACTTCTCAGTTGAGTAGCTCCTCAGTTTGACTCACAAGGGCTGAGTGCAGCCCGAAATCTATATTTTCATCTAAATGGTGGCATATAATTGAACATATTGGCTGCGCTGATTAATCAACTCCATAAATCTTTCTTTCTTTCTTTTGGGAGTTTAATGCCCATAACCCCTTGTGCGGTGGCACCATGTTTACTTTCTGAGGTCTAGAATTTACTGTCTCAACTCAACCTCTGCCTCTTCAATACTGAAGCCCCCAACACATTTTAGTGTGGCTCACGGTACATACAAGGCCATTTATTTATCAGTTTGCAGCCCAGAACTTCTCCCATCTATCACTGGATACCCCACAGTGACATGAGTGTAAGTGACCACGTCCCCATCTTCCTGTCATTCCCATGGATGCATACTCAGATGGGCTTTAAACAAGGCAGACTGGGAAGCTTTCATATCTGTTGTCACCATTGAATCTCCCCCGCAACGATCGTTTATGCTGCAAAACGTGTGGTCCCTCATTTCTCAGGGTTCCCCAGGGAAAGACAATGCCATCTACATCTATATTTATACTCCGCAAGCCACCCAACGGTGTGTGGCGGAGGGCTCTTTACGTGCCACTGTCTTTACGTCCCTTTTCTGTTCCACTCGTGTATGGTTCGCAGGAAGAACGACTGCCGGAAAGCCTCCGTGCACGCTTGAATCTCTCTAATTTTACATTCGTGATCTCCTCGGGAGGTATAAGTAGGGGTAAGCAATATATTCGATACCTCATCCAGAAACGCACCCTCTCGAAACCTGGCGAGCAAGCTACACCGCGATGCAGAGCACCTCTCTCGCATTGTCTGCCACTTGAGTTTGCTAAACATCTCCATAACGCTATCACGGTTATCAAATAACCCTGTGACGAAACGCGCCGCTCTTCTTTGGATCTTCTCTATCTCCTCCGTCAACCCGATCTGGTACGGATCCCACACTGATGAGCAATACTCAAGTATAGGTGGAACGAGTGTTTTGTAAGCCACCTCCTTTGTTGATGGACTACATTTTCTAAGGACTCTCCCAATGAATCTCAACCTGGTACCCACCTTACCAACAATTAATTTTATATGATCATTCCACTTCAAATCGTTCGGCACGCATACTCCCAGATATTTTACAGAAGTAACTGCTACCAGTGTTTGTTCCGCTATCATATAATCATACAATAAAGGATCCTTCTTTCTATGTATTCGCAATACATTACATTTGTCTATGTTAAGGGTCAGTTGCCACTCCCTGCACCAAGTGCCTATCCTCTGCAGATCTTCCTGCATTTCGCTACAATCTTCTAATGCTGCAACTTCTCTGTATACTACAGCAACATCTGCGAATAGCCGCATGGAACTTCCAACACTATCTACTAGGTCATTTATATATATTATGAGAAGAAATGGTCCCATAACACTCCCCTGTGGCGCGCCAGAGGTTACTTTAACGTCTGTAGATGTCTCTCCATTGATAACAACATGCTGTGTTCTGTTTGCTAAAAACTCTTCAATCCAGCCACACAGCTGGTCTGAGATTCCGTAGGCTCTTACTTTGTTTATCAGTTGACAGTGCGGAACTGTATCGAACGCCTTCCGGGAGTCAAGGTAAATAGCATATACCTGGGAGCCTGTATCTAATATTTTCTGGGTCTCATGAACAAATAAAGCGAGTTGGGTCTCACACGATCGCTGTTTCTGGAATCCATGTTGATTCCTACAGAGTAGATTCTGTGTTTCCAAAAACGACATGATACTCGAGCAAAAAACATGTTCTAAAATTCTACAACAGATCGACGTCAGAGATATAGGTCTATAGTTTTGCGCATCTGCTCGATGACCCTTCTTGAAGACTGGGACTACCTGTGCTGTTTTCCAATCATTTGGAACCTTCCGTTCCTCTAGAGACTTGTGGTTCACAGCTGTTAGAAGGGGGGCAAGTTCTTTCGCGTACTCTGTGTAGAATCGAATTGGTATCCCCTCAGGTCCAGTGGACTTTCCTCTATTGAGTGATTCCAGTTGCTTTTCTATTCCTTGGACACTTATTTCGATGTCAGCCAGTTTTTCATTTGTGCGAGGATTTAGAGAAGGAACTGCAGTGCAGTCTTCCTCTGTGAAACAGCTTTGGAAAAAGGAGTTTAGTATTTCAGCTTTACGCGTGTCATCCTCTGTTTCATTGCCATCATCATCCCGGAGTGTCTGGATATTCTGTTTCGAGCCACTTACTGATTTAACGTAAGACCAGAACTTCCTAGGATTTTCTGTCAAGTCGGTACATAGAATTTTACTTTCGAATTCACTGAATGCTTCACGCATAGCCCTCCTTACGCTAACTTCGACATCGTTTAGCTTCTGTTTGTCTGAGAGGTTTTGACTGCATTTAAACTGGGAGTGAAGTTCTCTTTGCTTTCGCAGTAGTTTCCTAACTTTGTTGTTGAACCACAGTGGGTTTTTCCCGTCCCTCACAGTTTTACTCGGCACGTACCTGTCTAAAACGCATTTTACGATTGCCTTGAACTTTTTCCATAAACACTCAACATTGTCAGTGTCGGAACAGAAATTTTCGTTTTGATCTGTTAGGTAGTCTGAAATCTGCCTTCTATTACTCTTCCTAACAGTTAAACCTTCCTCCCTTTTTTTATATTCCTATTAACTTCCATATTCAGGGATGCTGCAACGGCCTTATGATCACTGATTCCCTGTTCTGCACATACAGAGTCGAAAAGTTCGGGTCTGTTTGTTATCAGTAGGTCCAAGATGTTATCTTCACGAGTCGGCTCTCTGTTTAATTGCTCGAGGTAATTTTCGAATAGTGCACTCAGTATAATGTCACTCGATGCTCTGCCTTAATGGTCGCCAGAAATCGCTGAGACTACTAAAGAGCATAGGCGAGCTCTACAGCGATATAAGTGGCACCCGTCACTGGAGCAAGTAATAGCTTTTAAATGGCTCCGTGCCCTTGTTCACCAGCTCATAAAAATATGGAAACAGGAGTGTTGGGAGAGGTATGTCTCCACCATTGGGTCACATATCTCGCATTCGCAAGTCTGGTAGAAGATCCAATGTGTATTCAAGTACCAGACCTCAACAGGTGTTCCTTGTATATCCATCAATGAAGAGATATTACTGACGCAAACACAATTGCAGAGTACTTTGCCGAGCCCTATGCTAATGCCTCTACATGGGAGAATTATCCCATCGCCTTTCATACCTTCAAACAGTGGATGGGAGGGAAACTCCTCTCGTTCACTACACACCACAGTGAACCTTATAATGCTGCATTTGCTGAGTGGGAGCTCCTCCTCGCCCTTGCACATTTTCCCGACACAGCTCGTAGGCCAGATTGCATCCACACTCAGGTGATTAAACATCTCTCATTGGACTACATGCGATGTCCATCTTCAACCGCATCTGGAGTGATGGTGTTTTCATGATGCAGTGGCGAGCTAGCGGTGTCATTCCAGTGCTCAAACCTGGTAAAAACCCGCTTTATGTGGATAGCTATTGGCCCATCAGCCTCACCAATGTTTTTTGTAAGCTTCTAGAACGCCTGCTGAGTCGGTGGTTGTGTTGGCTCCAGGAGTCCCGGGGCCTACTGGCTCCATGCCAAGGTGATTCTGCAAGGGTCGCTCTACCGCTGATAACTTATTGTCTCTCGAGTCTGCCATCTGAACAGCGTTTTTACCTGTCGCTCCATACTTTCTGTGTCCAAGTTTGTGTCTCCCGTAGTTCCCCCCATATCCAGGAGAATGGGGTCCCACAAGGCTCAGTATTGAGTGTCTCTTTATTTTTAGTAGTCATTAAAGGTCTAGCAGCAGCTGTAGGGCCATCCAACGACTTGCATTTCCTACTGTTGCTCCAGCACTGGTGTGCTGAGCAGCACCTACAGGGAGCCATCCACAAGACTCGGTCATGGGCTCTAACCCACGGCTTCCAGTTTCCCGCCATGAAGTTGTGTGTCATGCACTTCTGTCAGTGTTGTACCGTTCATCCAGAACCAGAGCCTCACCATGATGATGAGCCACTCACGGTAATGGGGACATATCAGTTCTTAGGACTGGTTTTTGATGCCCAGTTGACTTGGCTTCCTCATCTTTGTCAGCTTAAGCAGAAGTGCTGGCAGCATCTCAGTGCCCTCCACTGTCTGAGCAACACCAACTGGGGTGTAGATCAGGTTGAGAGTGGCCCACACTCAGTTGCACTGTCCTACTTTAGCTACCCTGGTACAGAATTATCAGTTAACTGAGCTCATTACCCTTAGTTTTATCTGACACCACCTCATAAGTGCTGATATAATTTTACATTTTATACGTGGGGGGATTATCATTCTATCTAAGTTTTAGTGCATGTCTTTTGTCAGTCTGTGTTCTCTAGCCTAGTGCTTTTAGGCTGGAGGTTCTAATGTATTGCTGCATGGCTGGCTCATCCCTTTTTGTTCTTGTGATCAGCCAGCCTCTCTTGTTTGTAATCCCTTCTACCTGTTTGTTGCGCCTCTCTCTGGTTTTCTCATCTTTATCCATTGTAGTGTTTGTTGCCCTTCTGTAGTTCTTGCAGTTTTCTTTTCTCCAGGTTTTGTGCGTGGAATTTTATTCTGTCCCTCATGAACTTGTTTTATAGGAACAAGAGACCATTGACCAAGCAGTTTGGTCCTTTCCCCCCCCCCCCCCCCCCCCTTAAACCAACCATCCATATAAGGTATATTTGATAGGAAGAAAAAAACATCCGTGCTTTGTCTATTATCCTCAGTCAAAACATCCTAGTACCAGTTAATCTGTGCTTCAGAAACTCGGACAATGTTTTCTTTACTTTGATAGTGCTGGCATCATTTACAAAGAATTTGTGCCTCCATAGAATTGTAAAGAAGCCAGGGGAATGTTTAAATGCTTGCTTGCTTGCACCTAGTGCAATTTCCTTGCTAAAAAGTAAATCTCACCATTCACCTTTATTCACCAGATCAGTTTGCTTCAGAATATTCTCTCTAACTGAAATTGAGAATTCACCTTAAGAGTTCAGATGCAACTCAAGGCAAGAAAATAGTTTGGGGGAGGAGTAAAGGTTTGGACATTAAGGGTGTTGGGAAGGCAGTGGATCATTCAGTTTGTTTCGTTCAAATGTGAATTTGAAGACCATCTTCTGATATTTTCTTCAGGTGTCGTAGAGCTCTGTAATCAATTGGTTTTTAGAGCAGAATTTTATTTTCTATTTGTAAGAGGCCTTTGTATTAGTTGCTTTTTTTTCAGCTTTTCTTTTACATACTCATAATTAATTCCTGTTATCACATATCTTTTTTAGTTGTTATCTGCTGGCTGTATATTGTTTGCAACGTAATGTGGCAATGTAATGTAGCAATGTGGTTGTGTGATGAAGTGCTTACTAATATTGAATACACCGCAATAGCCTTTTTAGTATATTGCCCTGTGTATTTTGAAAATAGCTGTATCTGGTATACGAGCCTGGAGGATCGATGGGGATCATAGCCAGTTAAAATTATGATTTTATAAGAATCTTGATTTTATAAGAACCCAAAATTCTACCATTATTAAATTAAAAAGCAATCAAGTGATGATCGCTGCATGTCATTAGATAAATCTCAGGTTTTTATGCCTTCTTTGATAGGATATGCCGAGTGCCATGCATTGTTGTACTAAACAGAGACATTAGTTTTACCTTCAGTGCTGAATTCTCTTTGTAAAGGTCAAAAGATTTAAGTTTTAACTTGAATAATGTCTAATCTGATTGTGCTAGTAGCTTCCAGAATGTTATCTTTGCTTTAGCGATTATGCATATTAATGGTTTGCATAAAAAAATAATATCTTTTCTGTTCAGTTCCCAAAACCAAAAAGAAAAAAAAACCTTTTAGTTTGTTTTTTAAAATGGAATCACATCTGACGACAACCATAAATTGATGATGTTGCTTGACCATATGCTAATTTAAATATTTTTTAAAATGCACATACAAAAATTAACATGGACCAATCTTCATATGTGATGTGGTGTTGAGTCACATAAAAAATACTACAATCCTATTAGTGCTCTAACCATATCCAACTCAAAAGGAATAAACAAAAAAAATCAGAGCAAGTGTTCAGATGTGTTTGTATTCTTAAGGGACCAAACTGCTGAGGTCATCGGTCCCCAGACTTGCACACTACTTAAACTAACTTATGCTAAGAACACCACACACACCCATGCCTGAGGGAGGACTCGAACCTCAGGCGGGAGGGGTTGCGCACTCCGTGACATGGCGCCTCTAACCGCGCAGCTCAGAGCAAGTCCTATCATAAAAAAAAAAATAATAAAAAAAAGACTTTTCCCCTTTTCAGGTGTTGATTTCTAACTTGCACTCAGCTGTCTTAAACTTACTTCACAAAATATTTTACAAATTAGACACTCACATCAACATCTGAGATTTGAAGCATGCACCTTCATGAACCTTACCATATTTTAACATAAAAGCCCAGAACATGATACATCATTGTGCCTGACATGCTGGCACAGGATTAACTCTCATGAATTTCATCACACAGTCACCCATATGGATGAAGTAATACCACTCTGATCTTTACAGTAGTCTTGACGATAACAGCCTTAAAATCTTCTTGTTGTTATTGCTAGAAACCTTTCTATCACCTCTACTCTCTCAAGCAATGTTGTGCAACATCACATTATAACCTGCAAATAATATAGGCTACATTAGAATACACAGTTGTGTCAGTTACGCAAATTTTTTCAGAAAAAAATCATTAATCTGCAGCTTGATGTATTGATGGGTGGACATGTGCAAAAAAATATGGATTGAGATCTGTAGGTGAAACTGTTATTGCAGACTATCTGATCTTTCTGTTTCTCATATTGTCTCTGTGGGTATAACAAGCCATTCTCACCAGGAGTTTTGTTTCTTCTGTTTTAATACCTCACTTCTTCTTTCTCTTCTGACCCAAAATTTCATACCTGTCAAACAGCTTAGGCACCACCACTACTTTATAAAGTTTTAAGTATGTGTTTTAATTTTTTTTTATTTTTTTGTTGGCAACCTTTATAATGGAACATACCAGTTGCAGTTTATTTGATTTATTTCTCAGCTCATCGATTTAATCATAGGACATCAATTATTGTAAATAGTTAAGTGATGTGCTAACCTGCTCAGTTATGGTATTGCCAATTATGGTCTTTGAAGAATGGGTATTTCCTCTTGAATATCATCACCTTAGGCTTGTTGAAAGATGTCTGTAGGTCATTGCGTACTACTGAGTTGGTCCATGTCAATATGTGAACAATATCATTGCCACAGTTGGGCACTGAAATAAATTCAGTGGTGTCAGATGAACACTTGTACCGGACCATGACTTGAACCCAGATTTCCCACTTTAGTTGAGTGGTCACATTAACTGATTTGGCCATCCAGATACATTTCCCATCAAACTCAGATGCTTGCTTGGTCAACAATGGTGTGAGTGTCTGTATCAAAACTCCTTGTGACTTCTTTTATATGGTACAGACAGCCCTTTGCTTATATTATTGTGCCTTGAAACTTTTTCAAGTGCTTTTCTGTAGTCAGCAAATAGCATATGGGTTTCTAAGTTGAACATTTCTCTCTTCTGGATTCATTGTTTTAATATTAATAAACCGTAATCTTTTAATATCAATACACAGTAGCTACAGAAGCATCCTTTTGTGAAACCATGCTGTTCCTCTGCCAGAAGGGGCTCAATCCACTTTTTAAAAAATTGTTACAGACTTATATGATGTAGTTATTAGACTGACATTCCAGTGATTGCCACATTCATTCTTTTAGTTTTTTTCATAAATGGATATCATTTCTGAGCTTGCTCACTCTTCAGGGATTTTCTACATGCTCCAGCATACCATAAGGATATTTAATAAACTGGTTTCTGCATATTCAATGAGCTCTTTTAAAATTTTTGCAGACCTGCATATTCTTATTTTTCATAATTTAGTGGTGACATTGATTCTAGAAATGTCAGCAGAATATACATTCGGCCTATTGTTTCTGGATTCATTGTTAGGCTGGATCTTATTTTTGGGATATAACATCAGAATATTGTAGCCCCATGGGAGAAGCTCCATAATGCTGTGTGTAGGAACAGGACAAAATCATTTTGTTTCACAGTTAATATTCATGTTTTTGTATTATTTTTACTGATTTTGGTGTTACTTTCTGATTGCTTATTTTTGAAACGCCATACAGTCCGATTTTGTCTTATTTTATTATTTATTGGTGTTAAGTTGAAAATATACCAATAAGTTACAAGGGGGAGTGAAACGAAGACAACAAAAGTGTAATTAAAAATCAAAATTTCATACTATAGTTTTGTAATTTGACAGTACTCTTACCAAAGCTGTAAAGAATGCCCTACATGTGGCAGCTTACTACAGACAAGTGAAACATGGTCAAAGTACCATTTCGAAATGGCTGCCACACTTGCGACATGAACCAACGAAGGGCAGCATTCTGTCATAATGTTTTCTGGCCAATGAAGTTATGTAGCCTATTGAAATCCATCAGTTAATGAATGTTCATTATGTTCATGCTTGTCTATCACTGTAGTAAGTGTATGAGTGAAGTAGAAAGTTTGGAAATGCCGCAACTTCTGTGATGTATGCTCAGTGCATGGGTAAGGCCATCAGAGTCTACTGCAGCAGTTGAAGCCATTGTGATAGAAAATCACCATGTGATGATGGATGAAATAGTCACACATCTGAAAATTGGATGTGACTCAGCACATCACACCATTCTTGAGGTGCTCAAGTTTCACAAAATGTGTGCTAGATGAGTGCTATGGCAGCTCACTCCTGATCTGAAACAGTGACTTGGTGGTGTTTGTAAAGAACTCTTGTGGCACTTTGGAGAAGAAAGCGATGGCTACTTGGAGAGAATTGTTATGAGATATGAAACCTGGGTAGATTACAGCCAACCTGAAACAGAGAGAGCATGCAAGAAATGGCACCAGTCCCTCATCAACAAAACCAAGAAGTTGCAGATGTTGCCATGTGCAGAAAAGGCTTTGCTGACACACTTTTGGATGAAATTGGTGTAGTTGTGGAACACATGGAACACAGCATGACTAGGGGAAACACCATCACTAGTGTTTCATGTTCTAAGAAGTTAAAAAATCAGATTTGGCCTGCCGTAAGATCAAAGTGATGTGGACTTCAGACTGCAGGTGTCATTTTGCAACAAGAGACTGCTGAGCCTCATACTGCCCATGCATCACTTGCAACCATTGATGACCTGCACCTCAATAACCTGCCACATCCGCCATACTTACGAAACCTCCCACTGACTGATTACAACATTTTGAAACAAACAGTCTTGGTGCAGAGTTGTAATTATTATTTATTTATCCGTGACACATATCAACTGATACAGGCATCTTCAGATTGCCTGCTATTAGATGGTGTTAGGCACATAGGATACTGAGCACACACAACATCCCAGCAAACAGTCACCTCGTCAAATGATCAGAAACATTGTGTGGTGGTGTCCTTTGTTAAGGCATGCAATGCAGACCAGTGAACGGAAAATAAGATCAGCTCTACATGGGTCTGCCACCATGTAAACATGTGGGAGGTGTAGTTGCTCTTAGTCAGCTTATAGTTTCTTCATTGTCTATTACGGGTCAGTATACCATCTCCACTATAGATTGGAAAAAGTGATTACCACACATGTGGACCACTCAGACCGCTAATGGGCGGAAAGTAATTTCGTTACAATGAAGAGCTGCAGCAGGTGGTGCACGAGTGTCTGCGCACACGACCAAAAGAGTCCCAATGTGGGCAGGAAGTGTTGAACATCAAGGAGACTGTTGACCAAAAGAGTCCCAACACAGGCAGGACGTGTTGAACCTCAAGGAGACTGTTGAAAAAAATGATACACGTGTGTTCCAGTTTTGTTCAGAATAAAAGAAAAACCTCCCCCTCATGCATTATACAGATATTGTGGACAAAACTATCAATATCATTAAAAAATGTGTCCTTTAAACCCATTAAATTTAATCATTCAAAGAAAAAATACTCACAGTTAAAAGTTTTTCAAAAGAAAGCATTGCAGTAACTTAAGAGGTATATTTGGAGACCTTATGCACTCCACCTCTTTAACGTTACACTATAGTGTGAAAACAGCCACCTGGTGTCTAAATTAGAACACAGAAGACAAACTGCCTTCAGCACAACACCAGACATTTGACAATGTTCATATATTTTGCTAACGTGGAACATTGCTTTTCCACTAAATAAAGAGAGTATATAAATACCTTTGGAATATCTTACATAGCTGAGAGCTACCACTCTACATACCCCGTACATCATGTCATCATTAATAGAGTTAACAGTTGTGGGACCATGGACACAGACTTAGATGGATCTGTGACCAAGATCTCTTGTGGTGAGTTTCGTTATTTTGGTCATATCTTCCTGAAGTATTCACACATTCATAGTTCTCAAAATTGTGCTGGTTTAATACCCAGAAATTCATTTTTCTGCGGTAATGAAGAAATCTTCACTTTTAACTTTGAATACAAGTAGTGGTGTTTTCCAGCCATGTCAGATTCCCAGTATTTTGATTTTTATGCAATAAGTCAGACCAAAAAATGACAACATTTGGAGGTATCTGTGATGGGATGCTTCAAGTAAACTGCACCTTTTTACAGTAAGCAATTATAAATATGAAAATCATCAAACATGGCAATTTATCTTCACAGATACATGAACATGCTCTGTTCAGTTTATCAACCACTCCCTACGTGGCACATGACACCAAGAATGTTTACTTCAATATGTATTCAATGTTTCATTATATTGTAAATGAGATTTGTGGTGAAAGTGTAGTCTGTTGTGTAGACGGGTGCCTAGGTTTGATTAAAATGTGCTTGGACACTACTTCTAATTACTTTTTTGCAAAATTTAAGTGCAGCATTTCCTGTTTTTTAATATTTGTGCTTACATACTATGAAAATATATAGTTTGATTTATGTGCCATATTAAAGATATCTCACAAATGTGTCATTTTTCTGTATTATTGATTTTGCAAAAGTGTTAGGAAATGTCACGACTAAAACTGTTACTGGAATAGAGTATGTTTGAAGTAGGGTGTGTTTGTTTCGTGTCACATTTAGAGCCATGTTATTTATGTGGGAAATCAACAGTCATTTTAAGATTATACACAATTCTCAGAGTTGAGGAAAAAAGTCAAACTCCAGTTTCAGCATTCAGTAACTACCGGTTACCATTAGCAATAAACTGCAGCTCTCAGTTTTACCACATTTTCACACCAGAATGGTAAAAAGGCCAAATTTTGAGACATTTTGTAAACACTGCCAATTTCACATTCTTTTACTAAGAATTAGATTTTGCTTTATTGTGTGTGCGAAATTTTCGTGTGCCTATCTATAGGATGGTACTTTTAATATGCTGTATCAGAAGGATTTGGTAGTTCAGAATGTGGTTGTAGTGTCACATGGAACTGCTTGTATGGCAGGAAAATATCAAAAAGTGAAGGCAGTTGTGAGACTGGCTGTTAATTTATGAAGTAAAGATGGTTTTATAACAGGTACATTTACCATTACTGCCTAAAACTTAGAGGGAGAGGGAGAGGGGGAGGGAGAGGGGGGGGGGAGGGAGAGAGAGAGAGGGAGAGAGAGAGAGAGAGAGAGAGAGAGGGAGAGAGAGAGAGAGAGAGAGAGAGAGAGAGAAATATTTTAATAAAAAAATTCAGACAAGATGCTACTAACTTGTTAAGTGTATTCTCTTACAAAGGGAATATTTACAATGTCATTTATAAGCAAATGTTTCAAGTGGCTCTGCTGAGACACACACAGGTTATTTCAGGTGAAAATTCACGCACATCAATAAGTGATCTTAGTAGAAATGTGTGCTTTATGCTCACTGTGTGTGTGTGTGTGTGTGTGTGTGTGTGTGTGTGTTTTGTTAAACTACATTTTATTATTGTCAAGTTCCATTTACAGCTCTTGGTCTGCTGTACCACCATTGACTTCAGTTGCACTTTGTAACTTGTGGACTTTGATGTTATCATGCTAACCAGAGGTGGTGTCAATATTTTTCCTCCTCTTGTTCACAGGCATTAAAAAAAAAACATGTGAAATTTAAGTCATTATTTGAACTTCTTGCACCCAGTCATAAATCTTTTATTTATCTTCACAAATAATAATTTGCTGAAGGAGTGGTGATAATCTTGGAAACTGTTGGAATAAGGGTAAAAATTATGTTCATGGAAGGCTTCTGATCACATACCAAATGCATCACTGTCTGGTACATTTGTGAAGGACATTAGCTCTAAATGTTCACTATAATGTATAGAGTCCTCTTATGTTAATTAATTTTTATTTTGTACTTTACTCTTTTGTTTTGTGTTATATTTTTTGAGTTTTTTCTTTCAATTGCATGATTTTTCTTTTGGTCCTACAACTCTTACGAATGTAGATGGTAATGAGGACGATCCATCTAAGTTAAGTCTGAGTGAGCGTATCCGACTATTCAATCAGAAGATAAAGGATGAGCAAACAGTGAAGCAACCTGAATTGGGCCCACGTGTTACTGTTAAACGCACAGCTCGCTTCAAGACGCAGCCTGTCACCAATGAGGAAGTGGAAATTGCTCAGAAGAAGATTTCTAACCTTGCTGCCAGCTTTGCAAAACCACCAGATCCAGATAAATTAGGTGTGGAACATTGAACTTGCTTCAACAGTTCATTTATTCATTTATATTAAAAAAAATCGATTTTTTTATTATTTTCTTGGAGGCAAGAAAGTTGCTGGTAACAACTAACAAAAAAGTTAATTATAGTTTGTAATTGCTAGACACACTTAAGAAAGTATTCAATAATTTGTTATATGAAATTAAACTAATAACTTGATTTTTCATGCCTCAGTGAATGGGGATAACACAGGTAACAACTATTTGAAACATCGTTAGATTTTGATACTGTTTTAAGACTTGGAATTCATTTATTTTGGTATGAGGCTAAGCATGTTTGAGATCGGTGTCTTTAGATAGACTTGCAACTTCAGCTGTTTTGGTTTGGCTTACATCTTCAAACAATCTAATTTCTTTGCTAATATGAACTAATTTTGTAGCCTTTTGTCTGTTATCTTTATTATGAGCATAAAATCTAACTTCATTGCTTCTGATTTCTGTTTGTTTTTTAAGTGCATGGTGATGGTAGCGTATAGTTGCTGCTGTTTCAGAAAACAGTAATTTTAAATGTAATAATTGAATATGAATGACTGATTAGTAAAGTTTGTTACTGTAGCCTCCTGCATGCTACAGTTTTAATGTTAACTGGAATTAAATGATGCAAATAAAATGTGTTTTTGGACAGTGATATTTCTCAAGGCAGGTTACTTGTCGTATAAACGAGAAAATATTTTATCAAAATTTCGAGAAATTTAACTGTTGCTCTAAAACTTATAATGCAAGTAAATAAACTTTTGACAGAAACTGATTGATTTTTGTATGTGGCACATGGCTTGTAGTGTTCACTGGAACTTTTGTACGTAAATGATTGTATCGCAGTTGTGTCTGTAAGAAAGCACATGGAGGTGAATCCAAGGCAGCAGTTCTGGGCTTTGATGTAGTAAACTGTCGTTTTTGAAAACAGTAAAAATACACAAAACATGCACATTTATTTGAAATACGTGTGTCGTAATCATAGTAAACGTGAAAGCCCACAGAGATATGATGAGAGTGAATTATGTCTGTCTTTTGGACAAATTATTAGCAAATATTGATCTGTACTTATCATATATATATATATATATATATATATATATATATATATATATATATATATATATATATATATATATATATATATATATATATATATGATATTTTTGGCTAGGAGACCCCATCTGAGGTTATTTGGCTGCCTAGTGCAAGTCTTTTCATTTGACACTGTTTCGGCAACTTTGAAGTCAATGATGAGAAAATGGTGATAAGTACAAGACCCAGTCCGTGAGTAGATAAAAACTCCAACCTGGCTGGTATTTGAGACAGGTCTGCCTACATGGCAGTGAGACACACTGACCACTCAGTTACAGAGGTGGACAATCATTTGTAGATGCATATGATAGACTACATGAATGATAACTATTTACAGCAATAACAGGTACCCTGCAGAATGCAGATATACATTATTCACAACATGTATTGTTCTCAAAATGTTAGCCTCCTTGACAAGCTACTCTATACACTTTATTACAGACCATCCAATGCCCTGCGTGTTGATACAAAGTTTCCAGTGAACTTTAACACTTGCTTTTGTATCGATCCAGTAGTCATTTCAGCCATAATCATCTTGCTTAGCTCATACATAATAAAAAGGTTTTGGTGTTGTAGGAGGTTTATCCATTCGAGCTGCTCGAGAGAAGATTTATGAACATGCTGCAAATATCTTAACAAAATCAAGTTCTGCATCTCGCCTTGGACAGCATTCTACATCTAGCAGAGATGTCTCACCCACAAGACCTCAGCTTGGTTTTCCAGAGAGTGAAACAAAACCAAGAGGTAACAGGTCTTCAGAAGCCTCATTTATTGTTTTTGGATTTTCCCTTTCATGTGTATTTTCAATGCAGCCAAATCCAATCAAGCTAAAATTTAGAAATGAAAATGGTAGACCAATTTTGAAGAAATTTGATGTACAATTTATTTCATGAAATAGTCTTTGAATACTGTGATAAGACTTTGTTAAATTAAGTTAATATCACTCATATCAGGTGATGGTATTGCTGCTCTTCCAAGTTGTCACATATAACTGAGTAAAGAAATTTTACTTTTCTGCTTTTTCCTGTGTTAGTCTCTTGAAATTAAGGTCATTAAAAACACTTGAAGTACCTTATTTAATTAATGATGCTAAAGCACACCAACTTTGACCTCTCCCAAGTAATCGCTGTTCTTTTCATCTGAAAAATTCTCTCTCCTTGGTCCGTAACTGCAACAGCTTTACCTACACGATTCAGATTGGATCCAAAAATCCTATTTGATCCATAAAAGTTATGAGAGAAGTAGAATTCTGTTCGGTATCTCTCTTTTTACACATTTGGGAAAAGAGAGAATGAGAATCAGTAAGACTCATTGTGTGACTGCGGTCAGAGATATTTCTAGAGGGAGAATAATAATCCTGAAATAAAGTCTTTGAGCTTTTCTAACAGAGTACCCAAAGTACTTATAGCAGTCATGTTGGATTATATAAATCTGATGTGATAATTCAGTAAATGAAGCAGGCAAAAAGGAATACAAACGTCTCAAAAATGAGATTGACAGGAAGTGCAAAATGGCTAAGGAGGGATGGCTAGAGGACAAATGTAAGGATGCAGAGGATTACCTCACTAGGGGTAAGATAGATACTGCCTACAGGAAAATTAAAGAGACCTTAGGAGAAAAGAGAACCACTTGTATGAATATCAAGAGCTCAGATGAAAACCCAGTTCTAAGCAAAGAAGGGAAAGCAGAAAGGTGGAAGGAGTATATAGAGGGTCTCTACAAGAGTGATGTGCTTGAGGACAATATTATGGAAATGGAAGAGCATGTATATGAAGATGAAATGGGAGATACGATACTGCGTGAAGAGTTTGATAGAGCACTGAAGGACCTGCATCAAAACAGTGCCCCGGGAGTAGACAACATTCCATCAGTACTACTGATGGCCTTGGGAGAGCCAGGCCTGACAAAACTCTACCATCTGGTGAGCAAGATGTATCAGACAGGGGAAATACCATCAGACTTCAAGACGAATATAATAATTCCAATCCCAGAGGAAGCAGGTGTTGACAGATGTGAAAATTACCGAACAATCAGTTCAATAAGTCACGGATGCAAAATACTAACGCGAATTCATTACAGACGAATGGAAAAACTGGTAGAAGCCGGCCTCGGGGAAGATCAGTTTGGATTCCGCAGAAGTATTCGAACACATGAGGCAATACTGACCCTACGACTTACCTTAGAAGCTAGATTAAGGAAACGCAAACCTACGTTTCTAGTATTTGTAGACTTAGAGAAAGCTTTTGACAATGTTGACTGGAATACTCCCTTTCAAATTCTGAAGGTGGCAGGGGTAAAATACAGGGAGCGAAAGGCTATTTACAATTTGCACAGAAACCAGATAGCAGTTATAAGAGTTGAGGGACACGAAAGGGAAGCAGTGGTTGGGAAGGGAGTGAGACAGGGTTGTAGCCTCTCCCCGATGTTATTCGATCTGTATATTGAGCAAGCAGTAAAGGAAACAAAAAAAAAAAAAAAAAAAAATTGGAGTAGGTATTAAAATCCATGGAGAAGAAATAAAAACTTTGAGGTTCGCCGATGACATTGTAATTCTGTCAGAGACAGCAAAGGACTCGGAAGAGCAGTTGAACGGAATGGACAGTGTCTTGAAAGGAGGATATAAGATGAACATCAACAAAAGCAAAACGAGGATAGTGGAGTGTAGTCGAGTTAACTCGGGTGATGAGGAGGGAATTAGATTAGGAAATGAGACACTTAAAGTAGTAAAGGAGTTTTGCTATTTGGGGAGCAAAATAACTGATGATGGTCAAAGTAGAGAGGATATAAAATGTAGACTGGCAATGACAAGGAAAGCATTTCTGAAGAAGAGAAATTTGTTAACATCGAGTATAGATTTAAGTGTCAGGAAGTCGTTTCTGAGAGTATTTGTATGGAGTGTAGCCATGTATGGAAGTGAAACATGGACGATAAATAGTTTGGACAAGAGGAGAATAGAAGCTTTCGAAATGTGGTGCTACAGAAGAATGCTGAAGATTAGATGGGTAGATCACATAACTAATGAGGAGGTATTGAATAAGATTGGGGAGAAGAGGAGTTTGTGGCACAACTTGACTAGAAGAAGGGATCGGTTGGTAGGACATGTTCTGAGGTATCAAGGGATCACCAATTTGGTATTGGAGGGCAGCGTGGAGGGTAAAAATCGTAGAGGGAGACCTAGAGATGAATACACTAAGCAGATTCAGAAGGACGTATGTTTCAGTAAGTACTGGGAGATGAAGAAGCTTGCACAGGATAGAGTAGCATGGAGAGCTGCATCAAACCAGTCTCAGGACAACAACAACAACAACAACAACAACAACATTTGTGTGATGTGGCAGTTGCAAAATGGTCGCGAGCAAATATCAAGATTTGCTTATAACAACACTCGTATGGATACTCACAACAAAATGTTATGCACAGGTCGCTTTTTCCTCACAGGGAAAAAGAGGCAATTATCATTAAAAAGAAAACTGTTAGAAAACACAATTAAATAATTATAATCCAGGTCAGCAAACTGTCTGCCATCCCATTGTGCTGGTGACTATTTTGAAGGACAGTAACACGTGCAAACATGTAACTCTTTTGTATCAGTTGTGAATAAATAGTTGTGACTATTAAGTTCCAACCCTCGTATGTACAGTATTTAACAATCGTTTCTGAGCATTGCTGGTGAATTAAATAAAAATTTAGTTTCTACAAGGTATTATATAACTTTCTTGCCAAATGCCTTTCCGAGATTGATGTCTGAAATACTCCTCTGTGATACAGACAAGGAGGAGGCTGACTCAATAATTAAATCACTGAAGACTAAGGACTCTCATTGTTATGATGGCGTGCCTAGCAGAGTATTATACTACTGCGCTGCACATGTTAGCCCTGTATTTAGCCATATTTGCAATTTTCCATTTGGGAATGGTCAGTTTCCTGAACACTTTATAAAAAGGGATAACGTAGACAATTTTAGACCAATTTCTGTGTATGTAAGGGTAATTGATCATTTTATAGTATAAGATTTGCTATCAAATGTACAGTTCGACTTCAGAAGTTGTTTAGTAACTGAAAATGCTTCATTCTCTTTTCTCTGTGAGGTACTGGGTGGGTTAAACAAAAGGTTTCAAATGCTAGGCATATTTTTTGATTTAACTATGGCATTTGATTGTGTTGATTACAAATATTGCTCCAGAAGTTGGACCATTACAGAATGTGGGGAGTAGCTCACAACTGGTTCACCTCTTACATTAGCGGCAAACAGCAAAAGGTCATTATTCACACTGTTGAGAATGGCTGTGATGTGGGGTCTGAGTGGGGTACAGACAAGTGGGGGGGGGGGGGGGGGGGTACCCCAGGGATCAGTGTTGGTACCACTCCTGTCCCTCATTTGTGTAAATGATATGCACTCTAGTATTACAGGTAACTCTCAAATATCTCTGTTTGCTGATGACACTAGCTTGGTAATAAATGATATAGTGTGCAACATTGGCTCGGTTTCAGATAGCACAGTTCATGATCTAAGTTCATGGCTTGTAGAAAATAAACTAACGCTGAATTACAGTAAGACTCAGTTTTTACAGTTTCCAACACACAATTCAATAAAACCTGATGTTTTAATTTCACAGAATGTGCATGATTAGTGAAACTGAAAGTTCAAATTTCTAGGTGTTCAGATAGTAGTAACTGTCATGGAAAGCCCATTTTTGAATCTTGTTCAAAGACTTAATGCTGCCATTTTTATTATTCGAATGGTATCTGAAGTGAGTGATAATTCGACATGAAAATTAGCCTACTTTGCTTATTTTCATTCGCTTATGTCGTATGGTATTATATTTTCGGGTAATTCTTCCCATCCTAAAAGGAAAATATATATATATATATATATATATATATATATATATATATATATATATTAAAAACAAAGATTCCATGACTTACCGAACGGGAAAGCGCTGGTAGATAGGCACAATAAAAAAAACACACAAACACACACACAAAATTTCAATCTTTCGCAACCCATGGTTGCTTCGTCAAGAAAGAGGGAAGGAGAGGGAAAGATGAAAGGATGTGGGTTTTAAGGGAGAGGGTAAGGAGTCATTCCAATCCCGGGAGCGGAAAGACTTACCTTAGGGGGGAAAAAAGGACAGGTATACACTTGCGCGCACGCACACACACACACACACACACACACACACACACACACACACACACACTCACACTCACACACACACACACACATCCATCCACACATATACAGACACAAGCAGACATGTTTAAAGGCAAAGAGTTTGGGCAGAGATGTCAGTCGAGGAGGAAGTGCAGAGGCAAAGATGATGTTGAATGACAGGTGAGGTATGAGTGGCGGCAACTTGAAATTAGCGGAGATTGAGGCCTGGTGGATAACGGAAAGAGGGGATATATTGAAGGGCAAGTTCCCATCTCCGGAGTTCGGATAGGTTGGTGTTAGTGGGAAGTATCCAGATAACCCGGACCGTGTAACACTGTGCCAAGATGTGCTGGCCGTGCACCAAGGCATGTTTAGCCACAGGGTGATCCTCATTATTGACTGTCCCTGGACTTGCGGAATGTTTGTGTATTTGTGTATAAGGAAGTCTCCCATCCTTCATCAAAGACACCAACCACTTTCTCGAATGCCTGGAATCCTTACCCAATCTGTTACCCCCGGAAACCATCCTTGTAACCACACTTCCTTATACACAAATATTCCGCATGTCCAGGGTCTCGCTGCGATGGAGCACTTCCTTTCACGCCGATCACCTGCCACCCTACCTAAAACCTCTTTCCTCATTACCTTAGCCAGCTTCATCCTGAATCACAACTTCTTCACTTTTGAAGGCCAGACATACCAACAATTAAAGGGAACAGCCATGGGTACCAGGATGGCTCCCTTGTACGCCAACCTATTCATGGGTCGCTTAGAGGAAGCCTTCTTGGTTACCCAGGCCTGCCAACCCAAAGTTCGGTACAGATTTATTGATGACATCTTCATGATCTGGACTCACAGTGGAGAAGAACTCCAGAATTTCCTCTCCAACCTCAACTCCTTTGGTTCCATCAGATTCACCTGGTCCTACTCCAAATCCCATGCCACTTTCCTTGACGTTGACCTCCACCTGTCCAATGGCCAGCTTCACACATCCGTCCACATCAAACCCACCAACAGGCAACAGTACCTCCATTATGACAGCTGCCACCCATTCCACATCAAACGGTCCCTTCCCTACAGCCTAGGTCTTCGTGGCAAATGAATCTGCTCCAGTCCGGAATCCCTGAACCATTACACCAACAACCTGATAACAGCTTTCGCATCCCACAACTACCCTCCCAACCTGGTACAGAAGCAAATAACCAGAGCCACTTCCTCATCCCCTCAAACGCAGAACCTCCCACAGAAGAACCACAAAAGTGCCCCACTCGTGACAGGATACTTTCCGGGACTGGATCAGACTCTGAATGTGGCTCTCCAGCAGGGATACGACTTCCTCAAATCCTGCCCTGAAATGAGATCCAACCTTCATGAAATCCTCCCCACTCCACCAAAAGTGTCTTTCCGCCGTCCACCTAACCTTCGTAACCTCTTAGTTCATCCCTATGAAATCCCCAAACCACCTTCCCTACCCTCTGGCTCCTACCCTCGTAACCGCCCCCGGTGTAAAACCTGTCCAATGCACCCTCCCACCACCACCTACTCCAGTCCTGTAACCCTGAAGGTGTACACGATCAAAGGCAGAGCCACGTGTGAAAGCACCCACGTGATTTACCCACTGACCTGCCTACATTGTGACGCATTCTATGTGGGAATGACCAGCAACAAACTGTCCATTCGCATGAATGGTCACAGGCAGACAGTATTTGTTGGCAATGAGGATCACCCTGTGGCTAAACATGCCTTGGTACACGGCCAGCACATCTTGGCACAGTGTTTCACCGTCCGGGTTATCTGGGTACTTCCCACTAACACCAACCTATCCGAACTCCGGAGATGGGAGCTTGCTCTTCAATATATCCTCTCTTCCCGTTATCCACCAGGCCTCAATCTCCGCTAATTTCAAGTTGCCGCCACTCATACCTCACCTGTCATTCAACAACGTCTTTGCCTCTGCACTTCCGCCTCGACTGACATTTCTGCCCAAACTCTTTGCCTTTGAATATGTCTGCTTGTGTCTGTATATGTGTGGATGGATGTGTGTGTGTGCGCGCAAGTGTATACCTGTCCTTTTTTCCCCCTAAGGTGAGTCTTTCCGCTCCCGGGATTGGAATGACTCGTTACCCTCTCCCTTAAAACCCACATCCTTTCGTCTTTCCGTCTCCTTCTTCCCTCTTTCCTGACGAAGCAACCATTGGTTGCAAAAGCTTGAATTTTGTGTGTTTGTTTGTGTGTCTGTCAACATGCCAACGCTTTCGTTTGGTAAGCCACATCATCTTTGTGTATATACATTTCTCCAGAGACATAACAAGTAGTTGTTGATAGGTTTCTTAGCAAATTGAACTGCTGTTGACCCAATTCTGTAGTTGATGCTAACGAACAAGATGGTGCTGTGGTTATCATACTAAGACTTGAATTTGGAGGATAACAATTCAAAAACCAGTTCAGCCATCCCAGTTTAGGTTTTTTATGGTTATCCTAAATTGCAAATGCCTCTATTTTTCCTTTGTAAAGGACAAGGCAGGTTTTCTTCCCCATTCTTGCCTGCTGTGAGCATATTGTACCTATTTACATTGTGTCCAATGGGGTTGATAAATGCTTGTCTTCTTTGCAGTTGCTGTCAAGTGTTAGTTTATGTTCAAATTGAGGTTTTGAGTGAGCTAGTCCAGTAAATCTACCCAACTTTTTTAAACTCATATCATGTAATAGACAAGATCATTATTTTAGTGAGGCAGAAAAGGCTCAATTGCAAACTGTTAAAATGGGTTTGCTCCAAGTATGGAAGACTTCTTAAATAGCTCTGCCTATTTTTAATAGGCAAAAATTGTGATCTGAACTCGAACAAGGAATCACACACGCAGACCATCTGGCACCTACTAGGTCCAAACATGGACATCTGAATCTTAAATCATGCCCTGACGAGTCCTTACTCGATAATACCATATTCCAGAACTGCATGTATTAATAGTGGATTGTTTGCATCCAAGCAAATTGACTTTTGTGCTCAACTGATTCTGACCAGAGAGACCTGATTATGAAAATATGGTCGTATCACCCCTGACAGGGCCCTGTAGTTGGCCTTTCTAGATAGGCTGAAATATGAGCAGTTTACAAAGATGTCTGGCAATTGGTTAAGCAGCTTATGTTACACTTTGGTGTCTCTTTACTAGAACAATGATTAGTTTTTGCTTCACATTGACATTCCTTCTATGGATCTGGACACGTGTGTCTGTAAGAGAATGAATTGTCAGCACTGCGGTGACTCATTGTGATAGAACAATAGTTATTATTATCATCATAATCATCATCATCATCATCATCTGGCTGATTTGATGCAGCTTGCCCGTGACGCCCTTTCCCGTGCCAACCTCTTCATCTCGGAGTGTACCTACACCCATTGTTATTCTTGGATATATTCCAGTTGCGGTCTTCCCGTACAGCTTTGCCTTCTACAGCTTGCTCTAGCATCATGGAAGTTATTCTTTGATGAAGTAGCACATGTTATATCATCCTCTTCCTCCTTTTTGTCAGCGTTTCCCCATGTGTTCCTTTCTTCACTGATTCTGCAGAGAACCACCTCATTTCTTATTTCACCAGTATACATAATTTTCAGCATCCTTCTATAGCACTTCATTTCAAACATTTTGATTCTCTTGTGTTCCAGTATTCTCACAGTGAATTATACAGTGTTGTGCTCCAGATATACATCCTCAGAAATTCCTTCCTCAAATTAAAGCCAATGTGTGATACTAGTGGACTTTTTTCTGACCAAAGATGCTCCCCCTGCCTGTGCTGCTCTACTTTTTACTTGCTCAGTTCATTCATTGTATGTTATGTTGCTTCCGTGGTAGCACAATCTTTTCACTTCTTCTTCATTATCCCTAATTCTGTTTTTAATTTTATCATTAATCTCATTTCTGCTTCATCTCGCCACTTTGGTCTGTCTTTGATTTACAGTTGGTCCATATTTCTTGCTCATAAGACTGCTCATTTCACTTATTATGTCCTGTAATTCTTCCTCATTTTCTCTGAAGATGGCAATGTCACAGCAAAACTAATTGTTGATATTCTTTTATGCTGATTCTTAATCTCACTGTTGAGCCTGTCTTTTATTTCTGTCATTGTTTCATCAGTTTATGGATTGAACAGCTGGAGAGAAAGGTGGCGTCAGTCTCTTACATCCTGGTCTCCCATTCTTATTGTTCTCTCGTGGTTCTTACATACATAGCATATTACCTGTCTTTCACAATAGCTTACATACCAACAAGTAACTAATGAACTAACTAACTAGCTAGCTAGCTTTGTGATCATTCTTGGATCATTTTACACGAATGAACGTATTTGCTGGGTCAAAAAATCCTACAAAGACATTTCCATTTTTCTTCAATCTTGCTTCCATTATCAAGTGCAATATATATCAGAATTGTCCCTCTGGTGCCTTTACCTTTCCTAAAGCCATGAATTGTAAAATATATTCTGTCTACCCGTGTTTAATATCCTTGTGTAATATCTAAACATCATGTTTAGTAATGTTTTGGAGTATTTGAGACACATGATGTAACTAAAATTGTACTGTTTCAGCCTTATCTTTCATGCTATTTCTTTCTTGTGTTTGGCCAAATAATGTATTTTATAACTTGAATGTATTCTCCTTTCAGGAATTTTGAAGCATTCTGATTCACAAAAGGTAGAGGCTGTATCCAGTGAAGAAGTAACTGAACAAGAGTCTGAAAATGAAGTGAAGGGGATCTTGAAAAGCTCATCTGTCGTTGGCAGAATAGTTAAAACACCAGAACCAGATAGTTCCAGACATCTGAAGAGTGTTTTAAAGAAAGATACAAGCACTGAAGAACGACCATCCTTTTCTAGCACAGAGAATCTCTCTATGACTGGAGATTATCCAAAATCGATACTAAAGCCAAAGCCCAAGGAATGGGTTGATGAGAGCTCTTCTTCATCAGAGGATAGTGGGGCAGCATCAGATTCAGATTGTGAAAGACCCACAGTTACCAGTTGTAAGAGAGGTATTGATCTAATTAGTATCCTCCATGATGTAGAGGCCCAGGCACGACAACAGAGACAGCAAGCAAGTAGGCCAAACACTGGAGAAAAGATTAAAAATATCAAGAACCTCTCACAGGAAAAAGAGAACCAAGTTTTCACATGTGAGCAGATTAGTGATTCTCAGAAGAAAGAGAACAGCCAAAAAGCTATTATGGATCAACAGTATTTAAACCAGAAATTAGTCTCCAGCACAACTGTTGAAGAGAATAGCAGATCTAATGCGATGAAGCAAATAAACACAAATAATGTGAATAGAAAGCAGGTCACCACAGAGGTGAACAGGGTGCACAAGCACTTACACAGTGACCATCGTTTGTCCCTAGACTTAAATACTTCTCAGACATCGGATGGGGAGACATCATCATCTGGAGGCCGTGAAGTGAAGCGTATCATACGGAATGAGGCTGTTGCACGTCGGCGTCAAATTGCTATCATCAGGCAGAACAGGTAGGAAAACTGTTATTGCTAGCAGCATGATTCCAGCCCTGCAGCTTTGTGGAATACCAGGTTTTGTAAATAGAAATGTATTAATAGCTCACTTAAAGTCTTTAAGTAAGACATAATTGTGCATACTAATATATGAGCTTTATGTCAGAGCACTTTGTTTCCCCGTGTACTTTGCAAGCTTTTCATTATCTTCTTGCAATAGACTTGTGTGTGTTAAGTGTTTCCCACATTTCAGCTGTTTTTTTTCTTTATTTAATTTCAAAAATAATGATGTTCACGTACTTTTGCTTTCTTAATGTGCCTTTAGCTCCTCCCTATCAGCAAAGAAATGTAGATTTTTAAGTATTTTTGTCTTTGTATATAAAGACGGGGAGTACACTGCCAATTAAACTCAAAAATTAAAAGAGGAGACAAAATTAACATTACGATAGTTGTTTATAAAAATGTTATCCAGGAGAACTGTCGGTGTAAAATGTTTTTGTTAAAAGTTGTGAGTCTGGTAGAGTGTAAATTGTAATACAGTTTGTTAAATATGTAGTACTTTGTCCCACTGTCAACATTCCATAGAACTCAAATGAGAGAAATTGTTTATTCATTAATTTCATATGTTCACTAAATAAAAGAATTGCAATAAAATTCTTCATTTGCTGTCTTCGTATTTTGGTGTTTACTGTACAGAATGATGAATATATTTGTTGCATTCTAATGATGTGTGTTTACTCAAGCACTTTTAGGTGTGAATGTGTGTTAATTAGTGAGTAAGGTCTGTGTAGTATGTCAGTGCTACTGAGTTTCTGTTTTGTAGTGTACTTGCATGTGCAGCAGAACAGAAGCTCAGACAAGCCACAGAAATGGGGTGGGTTAATCCATACGTAATTGTGAAGATTTTGATGTTCTAGATATTAATTAGGAAGTTCAGACTTGGAACTTGGAGACAAGTCAAAGATTTTTTGAATACATCATCCAGTTCCAGCTAACTGCATGTAGACAGAAGCTACATAAGAATATTCAGCCAGTGAAGTGGAACTCACTTTTCACTTTGAATGCATCTGGTATTTTCCTTTTTAAACTTGTTGTTTGTGTAGCTGATGTGTAAGTGACTGTGATAAGTGTATGTGAAGTGTTGCACTATTTGGTTATGTTTGTATTGCTTACTATCAAGTTCCTTGATGCCAGTATTAGTGTACTCTATCAGTGCAATGTTCTGCCAGAAGCTCAGTTTTGTAGTTCACTATTTTGCTTACCTTATAGTTCCATCCAAAGTTCCTTCCAGGTAAGTTTACAGTGATGGTGTTAATTAATTCTAGTGCCGTCAGTGATTTTTACATGGCATGTTACATTACCATAAGCTGAACACTGAATCAAAGACTTCTGGTCCTCTAACATCCCTCTCCCCCTGCCCCTTCTCTCTCTCTCTCTCTCTCTCTCTCTCTCTCTCTCTCTCTCTCTCTCTCTCTCTCACACACACACACACACACACACACACACACACACACTGACACTGTTCTTCCCTTTGGAAATTGTCTATTTGTATGAAAAGAGAAAGGTTGGTCCTTGATTCAGATTTCAAATGTATACTAGGGATGGGAAAAACCCAATACCAGTATTTTAGTTCTGACTAACCACAATTTTTCGGTATTTATTTGGTCTTGGTTATAACAAGTGTTACTAATAACCAGGTAAAGAAACCAAAATATCAATTCGCCACAGCAGCAGTGCTAAAATTTTTGGTTTTTAAATAACTCTTTTTTTTAAAAAGCGAGTAATTTTTTTTCTTAAAATTTCCATTGCTTTGAAATATTGCATTGTTATAGAAAATTGGAGAAGTGATCAGTTCCATTTTAATAATAATGCTGATAAACAAGAGCAGCCAACAAGACATAGGAATTGATACAGCATTGCTGAGATAATAAGGTACCTATTACTATGTGTCATGTCAGATGGTATGTGTGCGCCTGCAGTGGGCAAGAATTACTCCACCTGGTCTGTATGGTAGTTTCTTGTTTTCATTGTCTGACATCACTTGTATTACAGAGTGGACCATCCATAATCTGGAAGTGTTTTACGAAGTGCAGCATCAGAGATCTAGAATGCCCCATTGGCTTTAAAAGATTAACAATGGAAGGAGGCACAACAGAATAGTAACATCATATAATGAGACAACTTGGAACTTAACAATTCATTTGTAGTTTGCAATAAAAATAGAAAGTAGCTGCCTGTGCCTGTACCAGGATAATATACGTTTATCTGCTTGTAGCCCTTGAAAACAGCTCTTCAGCCTCAGTTGTCACCCTTTAGGACCGACTAGTCATAATGCTGAAATAGCAGTATGATTCTCGATTACAGTGTGATTTTTTTAGCCGGGTTTAAAAAAATTATAATCAAAAGCAGAGTACTAGTGGTCTTTATGGCAATTTTTTGTTTTATTTGCCTATTTAATTTAATATTCTGATTCTGTGTATTTTGAAACTTAAGGAGGCAAAATTTTTAATCTTTGTTAGATTGCTATGTTTATTACAGGAAATAGTAGGGATAAGAAGAGGAAAATCGATCATTTCAGAAACTGGTTATTTTAAGCAGTTTTAACAGTCAGGTTGAACTGGTATCAGTGGGGGGGGGGGGGGTGAGAAACCCATTGGTGAGACCCATCCTACTCTCCACTTGTAAGAAGTGTGTCCAAATATTGCAGGCATCACAACAGTGTGCAGCTAATCTTCATGTAGCAGGTCAGAATTTGTGTCTCCTTGTTGCGCTGATGACAGATATCTTCATCCAGCAGCATACTATGCCTCTGTCCAGTGTCCATTGACATTCTGTAAATGCCTCTGAATATTCGTGATGGTCTGTTTTCTGCCAAAAGAAATTAAATAACTGCTCTTTGCTTGGAATGTACCTCAGATGCAGATGCCATTTTGAAGACTAGTATAATGCTGCTATCTCCCGTAATTACTGGAAGAATGAAATGAGTGCTTAAAGAGGTCACAAACGAAATTATTATTGTTTTCAACCAAAATTTAAAAAAAAGTGTTACATTACTTGTTCAACGCCTCTCGTATTGTATTAAATAGTCGACTGCAGTTTAATTTTTTCTCTCTGTTCTTATTGTTGCTTTCCACAACATTACATCTGTAAATGCTACAAATTATAAAGCCTTTTTAAATACCTATTCAATTATCATAGCTTCCTGTGGCAGTATATTATTTATCCTTTCCAAAGTTTTTGAGACGCTATTTCCAGCAGGCAGCCCTTCTTGTTAGGTTTCAGAATTCCAGTCCAGCAGGTTTGATTTGTAAGGGTTTGGTCACTAACGTCTGTATCTTTTCCTCCATTGTACATGTAAATTCCATACACCAGGTCATGTGATTGAGCTACAACATATAAATTTATTCTGTATTTATGAATGAACTGTTTCAGTCCCGACCAGCCACTCTAGCAGGTCATGCTCCTGTCTGTGGAGAGTTCATGAAGAACCCTGGATGGAACAAGTGACACTGGCAGCTGGTAATTGTTAGCGTCCTACAGTGTGTGATGTTGCCACAAAAAGCTGCCAGCGGCTCACGTATTGTTAAAGCATAGCCACCAAAAGTGCGGACTTCACAATTAATGGAGAGTTTTTTACTCACACCTAGCAGCTAACTGCTGTCACATCTCATGTGACCCACTGTAAACAAATTGAGCTTCAAAACTTTCCATGCCTGCCTACATAATGTGACTTTCAATCTGATAAAATGTCCATTACAACCATCTGTTGTAGAGCATTGTTCTGTTCAGATTGTGTATCTTCCAGTTATAATCAGCATGCCACTTCCGAACAGAATATTTCTATACAATCACAGGAGCAGAGTAGTAGTGTAAGTAAAGCTTCCTGTACTCATTGTATGGTAGTGTTATAAAATGGGGAAAAAGTCCATGATCTAGTTACACACACAAACAAAACAATGAAAGATCTAAGAATTAAGCCTTAAGCTGACATAAAGTGATGAACTGCTGTCTCGAGTATTTATGCGTTAAAGAGGTGTAAGAAGTGCGTACTGTGTCTTGTTGTAAAAAGTGTTTTCTCCTTAGCGAGACAGAATTATGAAATATATGCATCTCAAATCTATACTGGAGATGTCTCACACCTTTTCTCTTTCAAAATATTTGGAAAATATGATATGAATCCCAAAAACCTCTTAGCATCCTTTCCCAACTGATGCTAATATTTTGGCCTTCTCAGGGTTTGTTCTCTAAGTCTACTGCACAGCCTTCATTGCTTCTTAACCTGAGACGATTGGTTAAACATTGTCTGAGATCAATCTTGAACATATGTAGAAACTGCTGGGAAAAGGTTACACTTTCCTGTACTAGGTTAGCATGTGGCACCAATTCTTCTGGCACTTAAATTATGTACAAATGACATTTTAGACATGAAATAGTGCTGCCACACAATGTTTGTGATTGTTGCAATCTTGAGAATCTTTGATTGAGAGTCATCCATCACATGTCACTTATTTTATTCACCAAACGTTGGAAAAAAAAGGAAAGAATTTCAGCAATATAAATGAGGGTAGATTGCTACTCACTGCATAAGAGGTGGCACTAAGTGGCAGACAGCCATGTTTACGGCCCAGACAAAGTCCTTCATCTCCGCTACTGTAGCCCCACAGTAGTGGGAAGATATCTCAGCTGGGATGAGTAGTAAAATTTAGGAGGAGGATAACAAGAAGAAGAGACACATGAGTGAATGCAGTGAGGAATGGGGGAGGGATAGCAGGATAGAGGTGGGGGATGTTGATGTAGTGCTGTCTGTGAGAGAGTGTAAAAATGGCAGATACAGGGATGGTGGGTGGTGGGCTGTTGTGTGCAGATTGTTGGAGACATGTGTGAGGCTAAAGTGGGAGCAGGGAAGAGTGTAGAGTCTTGTACAGGATGGGGACTAGCCAAGGTTGGGGATGGTGTTTACAGGAATGAAGGATGTGTTGCAGGGAGAGTTCCCACTGGTTGTAATGTTGGTAGTGAAAACCTATATGCCCTTGCTGTGAAGCAGGCATTGAAGTTGAGCACACTGTTTTGAACAGCAACTGGGTGGTTCAGCTGTTTTTAGGACACAGTTTGGCAGTTGCAGACTGCAAGTTAGTGGTCATGTGTACATAGAATGCCACACAGTAATTGCAGCTAAATTGGTAAATTACATGGTCACTTTCTGTACTGTTTAGAACAATATTTTCTTTCCATGAAATACAGTAATGACAGATCATTTAAAACATCTAAATACATTGGTATTATGTCCCCCATGAAATTTATATTCACTGTGTATCAGAGGCTGCACTGAATTCTGAAAGCAAAAACTGAATACACCTGTAACTTTGAGGACATTGATTGTGACATAGACTTAGAAGTGTGATTAAAATAAATACATGTTTATGTTGTATTTCATATTTATTCATTATTTTATAAAATTAAAGAATTTCAGTTACAAGAAACAGTTTTCGGTCAATAAATGTTAACTTGACATAACAAAGGATGCATAGTGTAGGTGGTTTCGAAATGGAGAGGAGAAGTTGTTTGTCTTGTAGGAAGGGTGCAAACAATTAAGGATATGACTTCAGAAGACTTTTATTTCAGAATAGATCAACTCTCACTCGGACTCTCACATTATGACAGTCTGTTAGTCCATGCCAGCAACTCCCAGTTTACCTTTCACTATCAGTTATGAGTTCTCTGCTTAGTCCGACAATACACAATCAAATACTCTAACCACAATAGGAGATAAGTGTGAGACAGCATTCGTTCCTATCTATTTTCTGACACATGGAAAATGTTAGTTATCACTTATTGCTGCCCACTCAGTTGGAAACATTAATTCACACTAGGAGACAAATGTAAGACAGCCCTTTTTCCTCTGTATATTCCGACACACAGAAAACATTATTACTCATTGTTACTACTAGAGATACAGCTCATTCTTCATTAACAAGCAGAAATCTCGAGACGATAACTGTTCCCGGATACCCATCGGAAGCTCAGTTGCCTTCCCTTGAATGTGTACTGTGTCTCCGTAGCCTTTACTACAGCAGTATCAAAGCGTCACTCTGTAGTGACTCAGAGACTTAGCTGTAGTACTGCTTCTTTTGCTTCTCAGTTCCTACTCCGACTGTGACTGACTTGGTCTCGTGCACTAGTTCCTTATATACTGATTTTACAGGCGTTTCGGGACGAGTTTCCCTAGCAGTGTTGCTTTCCCATAAAGCTACTTAATGTCTTCCTAATTTCTGCAGAAATTCCAATCTCAATTGAAATGATTGTGAAATGCGGCAGTCTTAACGTTTGCACGTTTGCCTCAGCTTCTGACTGCTGCTGTAGCTATTGCATACAGACATAATACTGTCTGGCAGTGACCGTGGCTCTGTATGAACCACTTTTGCCTCTGTATGGAGAGACTATTATGTTTACTTCACTTCTTACTGGCCTGGCGTCATGTACATTGTGCCTTCCAAGCACTGAAACTGTGCGTTACATTAACGTCACTAACTAATAAAGTTTCTACATCTACATCTACATCTACATTTATACTCCGCAAGCCACCCAACGGTGTGTGGCGGAGGGCACTTTACATGCCACTGTCATTACCTCCCTTTCCTGTTCCACTCGCGTATGGTTCGCGGGAAGAACGACTGTCTGAAAGCCTCTGTGCGCACTCTAATCTCTCTAATTTTACATTCGTGATCTCCTCGGGAGGTATAAGTAGGGGTAAGCAATATATTCGATACCTCATCCAGAAACGCACCCTCTCGAAACCTGGCGAGCAAGCTACACCGCGATGCAGAGCGCCTCTCTTGCAGAGTCTGCCACTTGAGTTTATTAAACATCTCCGTAACGCTATCACGGTTACCAAATAACCCTGTGACGAAACGCGCCGCTCTTCTTTGGATCTTCTCTATCTCCTCCGTCAGACCGATCTGGTACGGATCCCACACTGATGAGCAATACTCAAGTATAGGTCGAACGAGTGTTTTGTAAGCCACCTCCTTTGTTGACGGACTACATTTTCTAAGCACTCTCCCAATGAATCTCAACCTGGTACCCGCCTTACCAACAATTAATTTTATATGATCATTCCACTTCAAATCGTTCCGCACGCATACTCCCAGATATTTTAAAGAAGTAACTGCTAGCAGTGTTTGTTCTGCTGTCATATAATCATACAACAAAGGATCCTTCTTTCTATGTATTTGCAATACATTACATTTGTCTATGTTAAGGGTCAGTTCTTTTCATAGCATCAATGACTCTTCTAACTTTAATAACATTTGATGGCCATAACACCTGCTACAGTGGTAAAATTTGGCAGCCATGACAGTAGTACAGAAGAAATCGGCCGTGTCTTTCCAAAGGAACTGTCTTAATAGTTCACCAAGATGGATATATTGGCTAGACATGAATTTTAATCAATTTGAATTTACCTCACTCAGTTCCCAAGTGAGCTAGTGCTCCATTTCCAATTAGGCCTACCTATATGTTAATAGGATGTTTCTTTCTATTTTTCTTAAACTAGAATTTACAGAATGGAAGTTGTTTCATCCCGAAGACGTTTTAATGGCAGGAAGCATGCCAATGATTCAAACAAGAGAATGAGAGTGCAGTTACTGTTATTTTGCTGTAATTTGGTGTTCTTAATTTTGACGTTTCCATATGGCTGTGCTCTACGTTTGAGGTGTCAATCCTGTGACCTGGCTGCACAGTACAGACAGCCTTGACGTGCTATCTGAGGGCTCGGTCTAATGATGTTATGTGTAAACTGTCAGACATGTAAACGCAGCTCAAAGAAGACTGTAACATATAAGGTGCTGGTGCTGTCCCGTTGTTTTTTCCAGCAAAAAGCACGTGCCAGACCATCTAACACTTCCAAGAAAAAGTGATTGATCCTACTGTGAAAGATAACACATATTTGAGTGTCGTCTGATACTAAACGGATCTTCAATCAAAGCTCTGTGCAGGGAAGGAGCAAACGGCCCAGTTTTCAGGTTTTATGTGATGAGAGGAACGACGTTGTTCGACTGTGAACTCAGATAGGATAGATTTGGGCAGCAAGTGACAAAACTACTAAAATTTTATTTGACGTGACGCCACAGGAAGATGCTAAACAGGTGCGCTGAAAAAGCATAAACAACCTTTGCTGCTTCGGTTTAAGTTCAGATTTCGTCTAATGGCTTTGAACGGCCTCTAGTCGTTCTACTCTGTACACAAGAGGAAAAAGCGCGGTCGCGCTGCGGTTACAAAGGGACGCAGTCCACGTTTAGTGTGGATACAGCCCCACATGTCCTTATGGATGAGTTGAAACTTCCGGGGGGTTGTCAGCAGTGTCGAAGATTTTTGTCGCTTCTGAGCGGCGTTGTGTCCTATAAGAAAACCGAGTGATTTCGACACTGGGCGTCGTGATTATGAACATCGCAAAGGCGTCCAAAGAAGGGGTGAAATATGGGTAAGAGACGGGTTTGACGACCTTGTCATCGTGTGGACACGTCCAGGGGGTTTGACGACCTTGTCATCGTGTGGACACGTCCACGGTGCCGTTGGGCAGAACTGTGTTGACTAATGACACACCATTAACGTACCTTACACCTCAGATGAACTTCAGAACTGTGGCCTTTTTTCGTATGTGTCGACAGCTTGCTGCATTAAGCATCGCCGAGCCCAAGGGCGCCATACTTTTGAACAATTACGTGCAGACCCAAACTTCCATATGGCCTCGTTCCCGCGTCACAACCTGTACTGCTAAACACATTATGTAATTCCCGTACAGCGGAGGACATTTAATTGAAATTCGCTGTCCGATATCGGCGGATAAATACGATATTGCATTGTCTGTTCTTGAGGATGACGATGAACGTTCTTCTTAAGAACATAGGCACAGCAATAACGCAATAAAAGAGTTTCGGAATGGCTTTTTATAAAATTATACGTTCTTGTTACAGCAAATGGAAACGTCATATTCGGTAATGAAAATAGTGTGTGGTTCAGTCTTTTTAACTAATGGTTGCACGCTACGGAGAGCATTACTCTCAAAATTTTGAGTGCTCACATTCGAAAGGAATGAAGGAAGATTAATGTTTAACATCGCGTTAACGACTGCATCACTACAAACTGAGTACAAACTCACTCTGGAACAGGAAACAGGGAGTGTCTGTTTCAAAGGAATCACCCCGGCATTTTCAGTAAGTGATTTTGAGGAATTATGTAAAATCTTAGTGTGGTTAGCCAGAGGCGATTTGAACCTCCGCCCTCCAGAACGAGTATACAGTGCCTTAAGCACTGCGCCACCTCGCATGATCCCCAAGTAACAAGACGCGTCAGATATACACAGATGAGCCAAAACTTTCACCACCTACTTGAGTGTGTCGTAGTTCACATTTGGAAGCCGGTACAGGAAGTGAATCTGCGTGGCACGATAGCACGATTCTTGTCTCGGGACGACCTGCTGGAAGATGCCATCCCTGTGCCCAGGTGAATGTCCCCCGCAGTAGGACTGCTAATATTTTTAGAAATGTCGAGAATCCAGTATCTCGTTATTTAAATAACTGTCATTACCGAGCCTCGATATATCAGTAAAAGATGTTGGTATATCGAAGGAAGAAATATCGATATAGCGAGGAAAAATATATAGACATATCTGCCTATAAAAATATCTGTTGCATATTGTAAATATACTATCGGTTTTAGAGTTGTATATTTAAGTATTGAGTTGTTGGATATTACGTGCATCAACAAGCTAGCAGCCTGCCCATCTCCCTTAGAGCTAGATTTGAAAGAAAAACATTTAATTTGTAAGTTAATAATTGGACTTTGTGCAATACTTTTTTGGTCAACTATTGTGTTTTTAATTGACAACTGTACACATGGTGCATTGTCAAGCAAAACTTCACTCCAGTTAACCTCAGACATATAATTTTCGTAATTTGTCATTGGCCACGTGTCAAAATAAACATTTTTTTCACGCTGATCTAGGAAAATTGCATAGTGAAGATGTTGCAATTTCTATTGGTAGCGCCGATTACTTAGCATTTCCGCCTCATACGTGTCCACCCACACAAAGGCATGTCTTATCATTTAGATTTTTGTTCATTATTTTCAGTAATTGTTTTTGATGAATGCCGATGCGAAGAAATAGCAAAGTAGTTGCGTTAAAATTGTTTTTTCATCGCAACTTGCGTGCAATTTCTTCACTTCGGAAATCTTGCTATTTATTTCAGCCCCCCCCAAAAGAGCGATCGGACTACTACTTTTGTGCCACACATACTTGCTTCTCACAGTTCAAATGGCTCTGAGCACTATGGGACTTAACTACTGAGGTCATCAGTCCCCTAGAACTTAGAACTATTTAAACCTAACTAACCTGAGGACATCACACACATCCATGCCCGAGGCAGGATTCGAACCTGCGACCGTAGCGGTCACGCGGTTCCAAACTGACGCGCTTAGAACCGCACGGCCACACCGGCCGGCTGCTTCTCACAGTCAGAGAGAGAGATTCGACGTGATGAAAGCTCAAAAAATAAACTCCTTCACAGAGTGAAAGAAAACTACGTTCTACTACAATTTCAGATAATTACCGAAAATTAATAAAGTTATAATATAAAATAAAAATATCGTGGCTCTATGTTGTCATTTTGATATCGATATATCGGAGAAGAAGATATCGGCGATATGTATATCGATGTTTCCGTTGGTAATAACCGACATTATACCAACAGCCCTACTCCACGGCATAATACTGCCGCACCAGGCTGCGTCCGGGGCGTGATGCATGTTTCGAACAGACGTTTGCTTCGAAGATGGCGTATCCGACACAGCCATCGACCTAGTGTAGTACGAAACGTGATTCATCCGATCCGGCGACACGCTTCCATTGACCCACGCACGGTCCAATCCCGTGTCCACTGCAGTCGTAACTGGATGATATTTTGTTAACATGGGAAGACGTAGGGATAGTCTGTGAGGAGTACCATCTTCAGTAATGTGTGCTGGACGGTGTGCTCTGAAATACTTGCGCCTGCGCTAGTATTGTAAGAGAGTAGGCTGAAAAGTAATGTACACGTGCTTGTAAAACGTGACCTAAATGACCTCGAGAAACGGGGCAGGTGGCACGTGGAAAACTTCCCCCTGTGTACGCATGCGCATTTTGAATACGTTGCATTCATCCAGTGTATTTGACGTAGGAGTGGCGAAAGTACAGAGATGTATTCTTATGCTATGTCAACGCGAGTTAAATAGCATGTTGTTATCGAATTTTTAACTACGGAAAAAGTGACTCCTAGAAAGAGTCATGGTTTTTTAAAGGCTGTTTATGGTAGCGATGATATAGATAGCTCTTCTGCAAATCGATGGGTAGTAAAATTTCATGGAAAAGCCATAATTGTTGATGAAACAAGCAGCGGACGTTCGATCACTGCCACAGACGATAAACTTCACTAACTTGTCGAAGATTTGATTCAGAATGACAGGCGAATCACTCAAGTGTATCGCAAACCATATTGGAATGTCCAAGG